>NC_068994.1:36534448-36546627 GCF_001194135.2 Octopus bimaculoides | reverse complement strand
ATATATATATGTGTGTGTGTGTGTGTGTGGCCTGTGTGTTTTCTGTACTCTGTTTATCATTTTGTCCACGTTTTTTTGCAACGTCCTGTATCCAGATATGCATCTATATATACATGTACATGTAGGTATGTACATACATGTACGTATATATGCATATACTCATTTATTATTTGTATTATATATGTGTGTGTGTGTGTGTGTGTGTAAATAATCAGTAATTAACAAGCTTTCATACCTATACAAATTTATATAAGATAATTCAAAAGTAAAGTATGAAGAAAAGACATTAGAAAACTTTGGAAATAATTCCAATTAAAGGATGAACTTACATCCATCTAATAAAATAATATATATATATATATATATATCAGATTGTATCACTCAAAAGTATTCCATTAAAAAATGGAAGGTTATGCAGCTATTTTTGCCTATGTCTTAATGCTTAATGGTACTGCACTTCTAATATCCATACCATGCCACTAAAACTAATGAGGGAGCCTCTTCAAAATCATTTGACCTGCTAGAAATAGTAGCCATAAATCCATTAAATCATGCCATACCATTTTAAAATATAAGGAGACATTGGTAATTGTAATCCAATATATACAAGAAAAGTGAAATAGTCACAGCTGGAATGCCTTTAAATCATATATATGCATGTTCCAGGCTGATCTGGAACTAAATATAAACCAGTCACTCTTTTATATAGAGAATGGTTGGATATATAATAAAATTACCTCTACCTTATATTTAAAATCTTAACATATTTGCTCCTCTTCTTACAATAATAAATTCCAACATTTATTAACATTTTTTAGTCTTTCAGGTGTTTATTTCATAGGCTTCTCTGTATCTCTATAAGTTGAGGTGTTCATTCACAGTAAGCCTACATAAAAAAAACTACTAAATATACAGTACATTCACTGATTCCATTGTGTATCTGTTATTGAACGCAAGCCTACATTTTTCTATATATCAAACACAGCCACCGTCTTGCTGTTTTAGGCTATAAAAGTATTCCTCAGCCAGAGTTTTGTTCAAGAAGGGTTACTGAATAGAGTACTTTTCATCATGTTTAGAGAATAGAATAAAATACTTCTTATCTCATCATGCTTAGTAAAATAGCTAGAAGTCTAGAAAGCATATATAATTGGCAAGAATGGTTGTAGTTCCAGCATGAATATTCTAAATATGGTGTAAGCAGGATGGAATGTGAGAAGATTGCATGTCAGATGGTGAAGACAAATCATGATATCAATAAGAAAGAAATATATATGTATATATAAAGTTAATAAGGTTGGTGCTAGCATTGTGACAATAAAAACAGAAAACATTAGAAGTGTTCCTGAGAGGATGCACAGCCTGAATTATCAGTGGAAAGAAACTAATCTATATTGATCTGATTAAAGGGACAGCGATATAGATCACAACAATATATACATGCATGACTATCAATAGAGTGTAAGCTGAGAAACATGTCATGCTTTCTGAGATTCTTAGAGAGAAAAAAAAACCCATTAATCTCAGATAACACAATGCCTTTACTTAAAACAAGAGACCACTAACAAAATATCCCTTCATTATTTTATACCATATATATGTAACTTGTTTTTCTTTTTTTTTTTTCTGTATGAGAGACAATCTGTTTCAACATGCTCAAATCTGAAAATCTTTTTAGAAAAAAGCTAAACATTGGTGAAAGGCATCTTATGATTAGTTAGTCAATGTATTATAGCACTAAACGAAGACCAAAGTCAACATCTCAGATTAATTCAGTATTTATTAAGTATTCACCATATCACTGGCCTTAGCTTTATGAATACAAAAACTTGAAGCTTTATTACATGGAGCTCAGAGCAAATGAACATAGAAATTCATTCTCAAGCTTGTTACTGAAAGAAGAGAAGATTTACAGAGAAAATTAAATACCTAATTACATGGGCTGATGATAATCAAAAGAATATGAGCAGAATAATAGCCTTTAAAAAATATGATCATGAAAGTGATCTTGCTTAACTACATATAAAAAATAATCATACTTGATTGCTCTAACAGAAAACAATGGATCATATATAAACATTATTTTGTAGACAAGTTCTATATATTCTTTGCCAAGTCTCAAAATTAGTAACGCAACAAACTCAACTTTTACTCCCTCTCCACCCCCTCTCTCTCTCTCTCTCACTCTCTCTCTCTCTCTCTCTCTCTCACTCTCTCTTTGTGAAAAAAGTAGTAAAACTCTGAAATGGCAGATATATTTTAATACATAAATGGGTAGACAAATACACTTGGGAAAACTTTCTTTTAAAATTTAAGTGCTAACCATAACACTAGATTGTTGGTCATAGAAATAAGATGGACTCACTTAAACAATGATAAAAAAATATCGACAAAATGATAAAATTAATATAATATGCAGAGCTTCATCCTTAATCCATATTATTACTAAGATATAATTACAGACATAATTGAATGGTTAAAATAGGATGGTTTCAGGTCCAGTCTCACTGTGCTGTATCTAGGGCTGAATCTTCTATTATAGCCACCAGCCAGCCAATACCTTGGCATAAAATTGGTAGAAGGAAACTGGATGTAAGTTCATAATTTTTATAGATGTGTGTGGATGTGTTAGCATTCTACAGCTTTGCTTGATACCTTTTGTGTGAAGTGGTTTGAAATTTAAAAATAATTCATTGTTGATATATGTCACATAACTCACTGCTCTGCATTTTTGAAAATCAGTGAAATAAAAAGATCCCTTACTTGAAAAAAAAAAAGGGTAAGATTGGCTACAGGAAAGCCATTTGGCCATAAAATGTTTCCTCACATATTTCTTTCCAATCCATTCTAGCATGAATACAAAAAACGGATATTAAATGAATGAAAGAATAAATGAATAATAATGATTTCAATGCAAAAATTACTATATGTATCTATGTCACAGTACTGTGATAATAATAGTATTAACAGCAATAGAGAAATATGAGTATGGAGCATTTGTAACAACATATATCTTTAACTTATTTCAGTCATTGGATAGTAGCAAAGTGAGGGCACCACTTGAGTTGTTTAGTCAAACCAAGCCCCAGTACTTATATTCTTTTATTTCTTTTTTTAAGTCTGGTACTTATGCTGAACCACTAAGTTACAGGAATGTAAATAAGCCAACAACAGTTGTCATGTAGTTGGGGAGGGGAGACAAACACAGACACATATATAATATTCCTTCAAGTAATGCTTGTGAGGAACAGAGCAGGGCACAAGCTACATATAGTATTTGACATATTTCAGCAGAAATATTTTTGATAAAATGATGACTGAAAGAGTGTGTGTGTGTGTGTGTGTGTGTGTGTGTGTGCGTGTGAGTGAGACAGAGAGAGAGAGAGAGATAAAGAGAGAGAGAGAGAGAGAGAGAGAGAGAGAGAGAGAGCACGTGCATGCAAGTAGAAATTATGGTAAACTTCAATTTTTTTTTATAGACTTTTAGTCTGGCGCCTTGGTTAAACTGCCACTTTTCCTGTATGTGGCCAGCAAAACAAGTCATGTTGGGTAAGCTTCAGTTACTGTTAAAGATTCATCAAAGGTTTGTTGCTCATTCCAGGTGATGGAGAAAATAGCAGCTTTTTTGTTTTATAATGTATACACACATTCAGACAAAACTAAATTGGTGTGTTTAATTCACATTACATAGCAACTGGTGATAAAATGGATACATTAAGAAAGAAAACATTATGTGATTTACCATTGTGCAGTGCTTCTATTAATTCATATCTTTTATTTGTCTCAGTCCCTGGACTGCAGTCATGCTGGGGTAGTCCCTTAAAGTATTTAGTCAAATTAATTAACCTCAGTAGTAGTTTTTTTGTGTCTTTTTTTTTTTTTTCAAGTCTGACACCTATGCTATCAGTCTCTTTTGCTGAATTGCTAAGTTATGGGGATGTAAACAAACTAACACAAGTTCACAAGCAGTGGTGGGGTACAAATACCAACATAAGAACACAGACATGTATTTATAAATATATATAGTTGAAAGGCTTCTTTCAGTTTCCATCTATCACATCCACTCACAAGGCTTTGGGCAGGCAAGGGTTATAGTAGAAGACACTTGTCTAAGGGATTGAACCCTGAACCAAGCAGTTGAGAAGCAAACTTCTTACCATACAGCTATGCATGCACCTATAAGTATAATAATTTTATTAATTCCTGAAACACTATTTCCAGTACAATTTTACTATGAACACTCTCATTCTTTTCAGCCTCTATATACGAGGTAATATCAAAAAGTTCCCAGATTAGTTATGTTTAAGTTTTAGTATCATTTCCTTCAAAGTAGTCGCTTGTGTAGTAATACACGAGTCCCAGCATTCCTGCCACTTTTGGAATCCAGCCTGGAAGTCATTTGCCATAAGCCAGTTGAAGACCTTCTGCAATTTGCTCTTGATCTCATCAACAGTGTTAAAATGGCAACCTTTGAATTGCATTTTCATCTTGGGGAAGAGATGGAAGTCCACTGGTGCTAAATCTGATGAAAAGGGCAGGTGTGGAAGAAATACCATGTTGTTTTTGTGAGAAACTCACAAGTGAAGAGAGCTTGATGACAGGGTGCATTGTCATTGTGAAGAATCCAATTCTTTGTGCTCCACAGATCTGGTCACTTTCATCAAATGTCCGCCCTTAAATGCTTCAAAACATTGCAGTAGAACTCTCAGTTGATGGTCTGGCCATGGGGTCGAATTCTCAATGCACAATACCACAGATGTCACAAAAAACGATGAGTATCTCTTGATTGAGCTGTGGCTCTGTCGTGCCTTCTTCAGCAGTGGAGATGAAGGGCTCTTCCATTGTGACAACTGCTACTTCATCTCAGGGTCGTACCCATAGACCCAACTCATATTACCAGTGATGATCCTTGACATGAAGGATGGGTCATAAGTGGCATGCTGACAGAGATCTTGACAGGCTTCAATGTGATGTTCTTTCTGCTAAGTGGCCAGCAGATGGGGGGGACAAACTTCGCAGTTAGGATTACCTATACAAACCCATATGATAGACCAACAGCATCAGCAATGTTGTTGATTGTCCTCCGACGATTTTCATGATGAATTTTCTTCACATTTCCAGCGATGACGATCATGGCAGGTCTTCCAGAGCACCCATTGTATTCCAGGGATTTTCTTCTGCTTTTTAAGCACCAGTGTACGACCCACTGCCTTGTTGTTGTAAGCTTGCCAAAGCATGCTCAATGTCTCTGCAGCAGACTTTCCAAGTTTAATGAAAAATTTCACATTGGCTTTTTGTTCCAATTTTCTGTCCATGACAAAATCACAGGCTACAGCATACATGTGATCACAAAAACACAACTTTCACAATTTGTGGAGTAAACACAGCAATGTCACTCAGCACACTGCTTCATGAAGGTCATTGCTAGCTCTCACTGTGCATACAATCATGTGCTGCCATCAGTTAGTGCACAGCAGAACTAGACTGGGAATTTTTTGATACCACCTCTCACTTTGATACCATACTCTCACTTAGAAGTTTAGTTTGAAACAAACTTTGATATGTTTTCCTGGAAGTACTTAACCTGTGTTCTGAGAATTTGTTTATTGATTAGAAAGGTTAGATATTATTTTCAAAGAATTCAAATTTAAATGATTAACACCAAAGTAGATTTTATGAAAAGCTGTAGAAAACTGAGAGACTCGGCAAAATCTTTTTATTTGTATTTGAAAGGCATTTTGATTGAAATTTGATTGAATTATGAAAATCTATGTAGATCCAATTTTTGTAAAACAAACATTTCTAAAATTGCTGGTTTAAGTCATGTAAAACTACATTTTCTAATCTTCAATAAGTAGAATGAATTGATTTGCTCTGAGGAAAGTGTAAAGTTCAACACTTGACCAGTATCCTTTGCCAGGCAGTGATCAGTTTCTACCGAAATGTACAGCCTTTCCTTATGTATGGATCCCCACCACCACCGCCACCACCAAATCTTCAAGGACCTTGAGAACCACTGCTTTACAGCAAACCAATTTATTCAATTTTTGAACAAGCTATATTCATTAAGTAACAGTGCAGTCCACTGTTGTTAAACATTTAATTACTTATTTCTATATTCATTACTTCAACTGGGATTAGTTAGAGAAAATATTTAACTAATGAGTAAACTAAGAATTTGGAAGAAAATATTTTTTTTAAACTTTCAAATATCTTGTTTACTTTTCTTTCTTTCATTCTATTTGTTTTTGTTAAGAGACAAAGTATTTTACTCACTAATACCCACCATATGCAGCACACAATGGGATTTTTTTTTTTTTTTTGATATAAATGTAATACTTTAATAGCTAAAATTGAAGTTGTGAACTGTATGAAATGATGGAAGTTATAACTTATCATTATTAGATTAATGTTTAATGACAACAAAGATGAAAAATAACAACAAATTTGATTTCCTTAAAAACTAATTTTCACCCAACAAAAGTAGAAAGCTTACACATTTAAATACAAATCATTTGATTTAAAATTAGATATTTACTGAACAATAAAAGATTTCCAGTGCAGAAGAATTACACATATGTAAAATTCTAACAACATTAAAATTTGTCTAAAGATTTGGTAGTTCTATAAGTTTCAATCTTACTTTTTATATTCCTTAGATATTTGATAGACCTTGTTATATAAAATTATACATATGCTTTTAAAAACATTGACAGCATTATTAATCAGCATAATCTTCATTAGAATATCAATAATGATGTTACTGATCTTCATACTTTAAGAACCAACAACTCATTATGGTTTGATATTCTAAAACTGGAGCATAACAATAAGAATTATTTCACCCAGTACACTAAATCTCTACCAACAGCATCAAATATACACAGGGGCTGGACAAAATAATGGAAACACCTTAAAATTTCAAACAAATTAATTTTAATATCAGGTAGGACTGCCTTTGGAAGATATTACAGCTTGAATTCTATGAGGTATGGACTCGTACAAAGTTTGAATTGTTTCCAAAGGAATTTTTGTCCATTCTTTAGCTAAAACAGTCTCCAGTTCTTGTAGTGACGATGGTGGAAGATATTGACTTCTTACTTGTTTTTCTAAAATGCATCATAAATGTTCAATAATATTGAGATCTGGGGACTGTGGTGGCCAGATAAGATGTTCAACTTCACTAGAATGTTCCTCGTGCCATTCAGTAACAACTTTAGCTGTGTGAATTGGTGCATTATCATCTTGAAAGATTGCGTTTCCCTCTAAACAGTTCTGTAACCTTAAGATGAACTTGATCAGATAAAATGCTTAAATAGTCTTGACTATTAATTCTGCCATGAAGAAAAACTATTGGGCTGGCGAATTTCCAAGATATAGCTCCCTAAATCATTACAGATCCTCCTCTATGTTTAACAGTTGGAAAAAGGCAGTCTGGATCAAATGCTTCTTTTGGCTGTCTCCACACGTATACTCAGCCAGTGGTCGGAAATAGGGTAAAGGATGATTTGTTTGAGAAAATAATATTCTTCCACTGCTCTAGGGACCAATTCTGTAGGTTTTTACTCCACTCTAAACATTTTGCAACGTTTGTTTTTGAAAGTAGCAGTTTTCTGATCGCAGCCCTCCCATGAAATCCGGCTTTGTGTTACTCCCAGCAAACAAATTTTGTGGAAACTGGGTTCTCAAGGTGGTCATTAAGCTCAGCAGTAATTTTGGGAGCTGTACTTTTGTGATCCTTTCTAACAATTCACGTAAGAGTCTGACAGTCCCTCTCTGAAAGTTTTGGTTTTCTTCCAGAGTTTTGTTTCGACGAGGAGGTTTTTTTTCCTCTTTCTCAATCGCTGTCATTACTTTCAAGACAGTACCTCTTGATACACCAAACATTTTGGCTGTTTTTGTTACGCTACCGCCTGCTATACGAGCACTAACAATTTGACCTCTTTGAAAGTTCAATAGATCTGTCATTTTAATGAATTTTAATTACATTTTTCTGATGATATCTGAAAAGAAACAGCAATTTTAGCAAAATATATTAAGCAACACAAATAATAAATCAAAAAACAAAAATAACCAAGCTTTTGACGGTTTTATAGATATTTCAAAATTATGATGCTATGATGCTAGGTGTTTCCATTATTTTGTCCAACCCCTGTATATAGAGAGAGTAGGATGCAGGCAGACAGACAGACAGACAGATGAACAGATAGATAGATAGATAGATAGATAGATAGATAGATGTGTTACTTTTACATCTAAAGATTTGTTGATCATATTTCTGAGTTTGTGGCAATAATGGAAATAAACAAGTTACTTATTTTCTAATCTGTTAAAAATGGCTCTTCTGATGAAGATGAATTTTGTGTGTATTCCTTTTAAACCTTCTAATCAAAATTTATAAAAATGTTTTATACTATCTAGTTGAAATATTTGGTTATATAAATTGGTATTTAAAAAAAAATAATATTCAGGATTAATAAATGTAGTAATGAAAATTAATTATGAGAATGAATTTGTGTGACATTTTTCATTTCAACTTTATGACAAAATTTCATAATCAAAAAGGAAAATTTTGTTAAAAATTACTTCATGCTTCAAGCAATATATGCACATAGCTATTAAATAGTATTTTAAAATTTCAAGGTTAGGTTTGCCATTGCTGCAGTTGGAAAATAAATAATTAAATAGATTTTCTTTCTAAAAACACTTTATACTCAAATCAAATTATGAAATAAATTTATTATGTATGTTATTACACTACTATTCAATCTGTTTTCCAATTCAATTCAGATAGCAAATTAAAAGTATTAGAGGAGAGCAAAACAACCCATTTGAATAAAAATTTGTTGTCAATAATAAATAATCTCAAAAAATAGTAGTGATTAGTCATAAAATAAATATTTGCTTTTTGTCCATCTATTGTTTTATAATTGCTATAAAATATCTGAAAAAACTTTTTTCATGACAAGGAAAAGAAGGTTAGCCATTAGAAGCCATTTAAAAGATTTGTTAGAAATAGAAAATTAATTGTATTCTCTAATTGCAATACTTTATGCCTTCAGGTAACTGTTTTGTAAGGATGTATTAATAATTAAGTATGAGTGAAAGCAAAAATAATATTTTTTCTTATTTGATTAGTGACATATAAAAACTATATTTTCATTATTAATGAGCGCAATAGAAATTGTTTAGTTAGGGTGTCATCATTGTGTATATCTTAAAATGTAAAAAAAAAAATGATACATTCATTACAACTTTTGTTCTAAGTGTAAAATTAACATAAAATTTAGTTCACATTTCTGAAAGAAAAAATACAAATTTCTTTCTAATGGTAAAATTGAATGAAAAGACTCCTGTTAATAAACAATAACATATATTTCAAAAATTGGAGAAAAAAAAACGGGAAAAAAAAACAAGGAAGCTTAATGCAAATACCCTCTGGAATTATTTGCATTCTGACTTTCATTGAAAATCTTTCAAAACACTAAGTGGAAAATAAAAAGATATTGAATATAGTATATATTATTTCTTTGTGTTGTTAATAAACATATATTTTAGAGAATTAGTTTAACTTGCTTATATTACTAAAGATTTACTTTCATACTGAAGTAGGGAGAAAGTTAATAATTTGCACATCTTCCAACTTAAAATTTTTCCTAACAGTTACATGTACATACTATATTATTAGTATTATTTATAGGCAATTTATTATACCCAAAGTTGTCTTCAATATTAATTTGAAGATACGGATCTTTTAGTCAAATTTTTGTTTGGTATACGTGTAACTAAAATTGAAGATACTACAAAATTAATTACAAACCATCTGTTTCATTCTGGACAACATGATGCATAACTACATTTTATGTAATTCTAAAACTCAATATCTGTCCAGCTTCCTTGATGCCACTCAGCCATTTTTATTAATGTTTTTTCTTCTTCATTGTATTGTCTTGCTATGTCATTCTACCAGCTATAATTCTTATTCATGTTTACAATTACCCTTCTTAAGAAAAAAAAAAAAAAAGGCCTTCAAATCTTGAAGATGACAATCAATCTCAGGAAGAAGCTAATCTAAAAACTCTTTGACAAATGCCGGAAGGAACACACTCTAGAATTAGTGAATTCATCATCTCTAGTACTTGAAGTATGGTAAATGTCTCAGAATTATACCATTCCTTTTAGAGTGATGTGATGGTATGATCAGTATACTGGACTGATCATGTCACCCTAACTGATGTTGAAAATAACATTTTGATATTTAAAAGAAAACAAACTGTCAAACAAAATACATTTACACTTCACATGAAGGCATAAGCAGGGGGAATGAAGATGATCAACACAATGATAAAGATGCATATCAATGAAGCAGAGATAGCCATTGTCTTACAAGGACATGTAACATTCAAATGATTAGTTGTTAATGTCTTTAAAAGAATAATATGAAATATTAGCATGATAAACATTAAGCAAAGTTTAAGTTGACTAAACAGAGGAATGAATTGAAGTTAGTGGGAATCCATTTAACTCCCTCATCCACTAAAATATGTTAATCTCTCTATCATTATTGCAACAGAAACTAAGTATTAGAATTTATATATTATCTGAAGCATTTGTCTTCTTCACATTTTACATCAACCAGGGAGATATAATTAGCTCTTTAGTTTCCAGGATTTCTATTGAATTGTCTGGAGGAGAAGGACAGAAGCCAAAAGTTCATTATCACCTCTGGAGTTAAAAAAGTTCTGTGGGAGGTTAGCATTCAGATTCTTACACTTTGCATTATTTGGCCAGGGGATGAAACCACACACAACGAAGTTCTAGAGAGAAAAGTTAAGATGCTTAATAGGAGGACAAGAAAATGGCAGATAAAGGTATTGAAGTGGGTGGAGATTAAGGCAAGTAAGATGAGAAGAGTAGTAGGTAAACAGTTCAGTGGTATATACTGGGGAACAGATTATTGATAGTTTGCCAGTCAAACAGCAGTTTTCCTATAGATACTTTCTAATACTGATTTGTATTGTTACAGATGTAGATTTTGAACTCAAAGGTATGTCATATACCAATTAACATAGAAATGAAATATTAATATTTTGCTACATAAATAAACTTTAGAGGTCTACACTGGATTTCATTTGTATGTGGTTTAATGGATAATCGTGAGGCAGCTAAATTAAAGCATATTAGATTAGCATAGTTTTCTTAAGATATCTCTTTGGAAATCCCAATCAAAATTCTTTACAGTTATTAAAAACATCTTTTCTTCCAAGGGAGCACTTGTATAACTAGAAAAGAAGCATGACAAACTTGTTTTGACAACAGCTTTTTATGACTTAAATTCAAATTACACCAACGTCAACTTTCCTTTTCACCCTTTCAGGGTCAACAGAATAAAGTACCAGTAAAGCTCTACAGTCAACTTAATCAGGTGTATGCTACTCACAAATGTTAGAAATCAATATTTTACAAACTGTTACCATTTATTAATTTCTTCAATATCATCGAAATGTTTAAGTTAAAGAGAATTTTAGCCGTGTAAGAATTCTTATTCCTAACCCTTTCATTACACTAAGTAATATTTCAGCATGACAATTAATATTTTAAAATTGAAATTTATACTATTCAGAAATTGTATGACAATCAGAATTGCTTATTGCTGACTTATGCTCTGGGCATACATTCATCAAATTGCTTATTAATGACCTCCATGCTTAAAGGGTTAAACAAAGTCGGGTTTGATACGATTTTAGTTAGATTTCAGTAAATAGTTTTGTGCTGCTGTTAGTATGACCAGTGTTGAAATTAGTACCAACATTTTTAATATAATTTTGAAGAATTCCAGAAGTTATTTTCTATACATACAGCATACCAAGAAATATTTATAGGCTTTTATTTTTATTTTACACCTACTTCAAAATTAAGAACAATCTTAAAAGTTTGAGAAACGTTGCAAAAACATCATTGTAGTGCATAAAGCATTTTTAGGAGTATTTAGAAGACAAAAATTGATTTATTTTTCATTGTTGTTATTGAATATAAAGAAACTTATTAGAACAATGAGTCACTCAGGGCTCTGGGGTAAATTTTCTTTATACAAAGACATGAACCTGAGAGAATTATTTTGAATCATGTCTTATCATCTGTTTTATCAATTATGATATGCAAATTTTAGAGAGAGAGAG
>NC_068994.1:36532430-36534039 GCF_001194135.2 Octopus bimaculoides | reverse complement strand
TATATATATATATAGACAGATAGATAGATAGATAGATACAGATGTATATGTAAATTTTAGTCAGGTACAACATTTTTTAAACAATAGAATATTTAGCTGGACATTTTTATCTAGTTTATTCATCTAAATTTTTCTGAATTAGAGCTAAGTGTTGAAATATACCAGTAATATATTGAAACAATTCAATTAAATATAATTAAGCCCTTTCTCCTTTCTCCCCAACACACACACACACTTGCAAGAAGAAGAAAAAAAAGAAGGAAGAAAAAGGAAGAAAGATAGGATTTGCACCTAGTTCAGAAATCACTATAAGATGTATTTGCTATTTTTAACTAAATATTTTATGAATGTAACCCACTTGCTTATAACTAAGGTAATCAATCACTTTGCTTTAAAGAACAGACACTAAGAAGTAAAGTTTAGAGAAACAAAACAGTTTCATTTTTTTCTATTTTACAATATTGGAAAGAAGAGAGAGATAAAAGATTTTCTCTATGTTTGTTATGGTAAAATATTGGCATGTTTTCATGAGGCATGGTTACAATACTGAAATAGCTTGGATATAAACTGAATGTGAGTGGGGGACTATATGGTACATCTTTTCAATAAATCTAATAGGAATAAAATTTTGACATTGAATTTTTCACCAAATGTTACTGTAAAGGAAGCAGTATGTTACCGTAATGATATTTTAACATCAAGTATCAAAGCAGAAGCTGAAACTGAAAAGGTGAAGCCAAACTATTATCTTTGGCAACACTACATAAAGATTTCCTAGTTTTGGAGGATCTGTAAAATTTGGCTGAGATATGTTTGGAAAGTAATCAGAATACATAATAGCTACTTTAATGTAATAAGATCTTTTGGATGTCTTTTCTGTTGCATATATATTATATATTATATATTCTGGGGGGTTTTTTCTACTGAGAGATGAATATTTTATAAAATTATCAGAAAATTAACATGATAAAAAGCCAATATTCTCTTATAACTTATATTTTCATTTTGATTTAATACATCAATATATTTTGTTCTTCTAATACTGTCTATGGTAATATCAAATAATGAGGGGTAAAGAAAGAGTATTTGACAAAAATAGAAATTGTTAAACAAAACAAGGTCACATTATTATCTAGAGAAATGACATTGTTTCTTACAATTATTTCAGATCAAATTACATACATTTCACTTTAAGATACTCTCACATTTCTTAATTTGACATTTTAATGCCCATAATGTTTATTATCAAGTGATTTCTTTATTTAATTCATTTTATTACATTCATTTTAAAACTTATATGGTTTCAACATTTTAAGTGAGATCACTTGAACTTCATCCGTTAAATTAAATTACTGACATTTTATTGAAAAAAGAAAAAGAAAAATGTATTTCAAAATGTTGATGGCTTCCAATTTCATAAGCTGAGGAAATGATTTTCTTGATTTGATTCAAAACAAGAAATTTTTGTAAACATTCTCATAAAGTTATTTCCCTTGTTAATTAATAAGTTTTGCTAAATTCATGATATAAGTAACCTTCCTTTCCTTGCAAGATGTAACTTAATATTAACAGAGAGAGAGAGAGAGAGAGAGAGAGAGAGAGAGAGAGA
>NC_068994.1:36528144-36532378 GCF_001194135.2 Octopus bimaculoides | reverse complement strand
GTGTGTGTGTGTGTGTGTGTGTGTGTGTGTGTGTGTGTGTGTGTGTGTGTGTGTGTGTGTGTGTGCGTGCGTGCGTGCGTGCGTGTGTGTGTGTGTGCATAGCGCAGAATAGTGTGCACTGGTATGTAAGATTGCATGTGTTCATATGTGTAAAATTTAACATGTATTTTGTTTCTGGTACCAACTTTGTTCTTTACCTTGAATAGAAAGTATTTTCAAAAACACAAATTATCACTAAAAATGAGATATTTAGCTCTTAATTATGTTTGGTTTTGGGCAACTTTAAAACTTTACTTTTCCTACTAAGGCTAGAAATATTAATTCAACTCTTATATTTAAACACTTTCACTTTTTCCAATACCTCTATTGAAAAATAAAATAAGTGTCTTTTGATAGCAAAAGAAAATTTGAGACATCATAGTTTTCATTCAACATTTTTTTTTACTCCTTTTATTTAGTTTGAGTGTTTTCAGGAAAAGTATTATTTTCTCTCTTTTAATAATATCGCAATACACATTTCTTTGATAGCACTAGTTCTTTCATTTCAGATTTCTGAATTTTTTTTTTTTATTATTATTATAAGACAAATTTCTTTCTTCATATTGACGTAGATCACTCAAATCTTAAACCTTTCTTTGTAATGTTTATTATTGATAATTCTTTTACTTTGATTATGGATAAATCTATGTTCATCAAATAAGAACTGAACTGATAAGGAAAAAAAAAAGTCACAGTAATATTAAGATTTTGTAAATGGGGGGAAAAAGTGATTGATGTTTCAGTTTTTGAAAAAAAAAAACACCTAGTTATCATAGGTTTACAGGTTTCTTTTAACAGGTATGAAGGTATTTTCAAACAGTTGCATGTCTATACTTATTGATAGATTTTTCTTTTCTTTTACATTAGCAATAAATAAGTGTATATATAACAATTATTTAGTGTTTTTAAGAATATACGTGACTCATCTCTGTATTAAATCTACTTCTTTACAGCTGGAATCTGAAGCAGAATTTCCGTTTTCCTTCCATGGGAACCATAAACAGCCTGTTATTGGTTGTAGCAGACATTACATACACACTATACTTGATAGAAATGTAAACCTCTCTCTCTCATACTCACACAACACAGACCAAGCCACACAGTATTGCTGGCTCACATCAGCAGCAGTAACTGTACAACTCTACAGCAGGATACATACACAGTTCAGCTATCGGCACATTGGAGAAAATTTTGCAGTATTGGTAAGTGCTCACATCTTTTCTCTTTCTAAAGACAGTTACTTTATATTGCATTCTATTACAGAAAAATTAAAAGTATCACTTAAAAAAATATCAAAATCAGATACTTCATTTTACAAGTTAAAATGAATCAAGTGTTGTGAATTTTGAAAAGTATATAATATACAACAGTATATAGATAACTATATAATGTTTAAAATTTAAAATATAGTATACTTTTTAAATAGAGAGGGTAATCTATACAGCTTCATAACTAAAATCTAATCATTAAAGAAATTATCTTTAGTGTTCAGTTTTATTACATGTACAATTACTTTAAGTTCTTTTTACAAATACCTAGAGAAATAAAGTTACATCACTCAGATGTTTAAAAAAGTAAATGAAAAGAAAAGGAATTGTATATAATCTCAACTTAAAATGACTCTAGTATACTATTTATTAGTAAAATTATTTTTCAATATACTACAGAAAAATACTTTAAAGACATTTTATTGAAGAAAGTTAACTCTGTTAAATACATTTTACTTTGTTCTTATGATAAACACATACTTTTTAAATAATTTTCATATAGCATTTTTAGAAATACTTTACTGAATAACTAACATTTAATCTATATGAATATCTCAAATTTGGCTATTTTGAAATATCACTAATTTAGTCTATTGTTGAATATTTGACATTTCATTTCAGTGAAGTATATGTGACATTCAGGTAATATAAAATTGGTGACATTCTGTTATTTAGAAATATCTCACATTTGGTTTGCATGATATTTTTTTTTTTCATGTTATCAACCACATGATAATTATGTTTAACTAATATTATTCAGCAACATAGATACAAAGATATACATACATGTGTGTGTGTGTGTGTGTGTGTATTTATATATATATATGCATGCATGTATGTATATATTTACATACACACACACACACATGTATGACAGGTATTGAAATATTACATTTTATCAAAAATTAGTGAAACAAAATTAGTAAATAATATAATATATTTTGAAGACTATATGCAATAGCTTTTATCAGACACTAAAGTATTTTTGTGGAAACTTACACTAAATACACAGAGGTATATGTGTGTGTGTATATCAACGACACACATATGTAGATAATAAATAAATAAATATATATATATATATATGTATGGATGAATGGATGGTCATAGATGATAGACAGATATGGGTAAGTATATACATACACATACAGGCAATAAACACAAAATACACACAACACACATACATAATGCATTGACAAAAATCATACACAGAAAAAATACTGACATAAAATGCATTAAATTTCATATAGTGGCATGCAAGTGTATATATTGTGATGGTATGTGGAAGTAACAACATTGCAGTATGAATATATATAAACACAAAATATACTGACAGTAACAATACTTCCAGACAAACATCATATATGTGTGTATATATGCGTGTGTGTTTAAATGTGTATATATAAGTAGGTATACCTAATTAGATACATATGTGTGTGTGTGTGTGTGTGTGTGTGTGTGTGTGTGTGTGTATATATATATATATATATATATATATATATATATATATAGAGAGAGAGAGAGAGAGAGAGAGAGAGAGAGAGAGAGAGATGGCTATACATATATGTTTATATATGTATGTGTATAAACAATATTTGTCTGGAAGTATTGTTACTTTCAATATATTTTGTGCTTGTATATATACATACTAAAATGTTGTTGCATCCACATATTGCGCGCGCGCGCGCAAATAAATAAATAAATAAATATGCATATTTGTATGGATGATGTTTACATGGAAGTGTCTGCACGTGTATGTGTATATACATTCACATTTTTATATTACATATACATGTATACATGCATATACATACATACATATATATATATATATACCAGCCGAGATGAAACCATCCAGCCCATGTCAGCATGGACAACAGATGTTCAATGACGATGATGATGTGTGCATGAGTGTGTGTGTATACATATAAACATTATATATATATATATATATATATATATATATATATATATATATATAGAGAATATACCAATATACATTTAACTCAGTTAGTTACATGATAGCCTTCTTTAAAAGCAGTTGGTACAGTTGGTATATGTTGTCAATCTTTGAATATATATTTATTTTAAACATTGTATGACATTTTTAGCTCTGTTTGTTTATGAAGAATGCATTTATTAGCATTATTATTATTATTATTATTATTATTATTATTATTATTATTATTATTACTACTACTACTATTAGCTTCTATACTTATAAAGAAAGGTGTAAAAATTAATATGAACATGTACAAGTATTGGCTATTATTAATTGCATTGGAATTATGTGATTAGTTATCAATAAGTACATCATATATTTCAAATTCTTATCATTCACATAGAAATTTCAAAACTGTTTATACACACTGACTGACTTAGTTTCTTGTCAAATGCAATTTAAATTGGTGTTTTCTTTCTTTTATTCAACATTCATTCAGCCTACAAATTTTGTTAATTGTATTAAGATTTAATTGTATTAAGACTTCAAGCTAAAGTTGCAATTATAAGGCACCGTCTTTAACAATTACATTCTTTGAAAGTTAACTTAATCAATGTTAAAACATTACAAATTAAATTAAGCAACATGTATGTGATTCTCATATCATCAGTGATATTGTGCTAGAGCTAAAAAGTATACATATAAATTAGCTTAAATGCTCTAAAATGCTATATGTTGATCAACTACATTTCAGTTAAATTAGATATCAATTTACAATATTACATCAAAGTTGTTCCTTTAGAAGATAATGCAGACTTGAAACAAAGATAAGCAAACTGCACTAAAGAAATCACTTTGCAATAATTAATACAGTTGCTTTGTTTTCTTTTCATTTGCTTCAATGTTTTATTGGTCATGTTGCAAGAATATAAATTTCTTGAATTTCAAGTGAGCTAATACGAGAGAGAGAGAGGGGGGGGGGGGG
>NC_068994.1:36514244-36527574 GCF_001194135.2 Octopus bimaculoides | reverse complement strand
CCCACCACCACCCTACTCCACTCCACCATAACTGCTTTATATTGAAAGTGAGTTAACAAAACCCATTTTGACCGCTCACCTTCATTAACCTGGAAGCATTCCTCACAACCTTTTTCATATCCACCTCTAGCATCTTTGAAGAACATCTTGAATCAAAGATAAGGCCTGCTTCCTCACCTCTAACCTCAATCGTTACCACCTTCCTAACCCAATCCCACATGTAATCTCTTACTTTCTTCTTGTTAGAAGTCCAACTAGCAGAAGACTTGTCTCATCAATGAATTGTGAGCAAAGCAGAAAAAAAACCCTTTGTTGTTAATGTATTCTTTTCAGATTAATCTCTTCACTACATTGCCTGCACGATTTGCTCATTAATAAGGTGTTGTTGCCAAGAAGATAATAGTCAATGTGGTACAGCATAGCAATTCTTACACTGTTTACTTCATTTGAAGCAAAAAAGAAAAAAAAAAGAAAAGAAAAAAGAAAAGAAAAAAAGAAAAGAAAAGAAAAAGAAAAGAAAAGAAATCAAGATACTTCACCCATATTCTATTTGATTGAACCTTCCCTGCTTATATCCTGCAGAACCAAATTTCTGCATTAAATCTTGCCAGAATCTAGGTTACAATGAGTTTCCCCACAGAAAGGATATTAATCAGCGGTAGGCCTAATAGAAAGACTAAGATATTGGCTCTGATAAGAAAATTTATTTTCTCATGGTGGTTAGAATGTACTGCTTACAACTTAGATACAGCATTCAGTCTACAACATACATACTACTGTTTTACAGTTGATTTAGACAATTTGATCATAATAGAGGCAATTTATTGAATGATTACAATGTCAATTTGACTAAGGAAAAATTTATAATATCTGAAAAATTCAAAGCTGAAAATATGCTTAAAAATATTGAATACTACAATATTGAACCACTGAATAATATATACTGTCAGCTAAAGACTTTTTCTTTTAAATATTATCAATAATAGAAACAGCAGCTTGTAAATTCTAAATATTATCTAACAAAATATTAAAATGTGAAACATATGTATATTTTCTTGATATTCTGTTGTAAATAGGTATTTGAGAAGTGCATTTCTTTTTTGGTTTCAGATTTACTATCAATGACTTCATAAAATCATTATAAAGATAATGTTGGTGCCAATATTGTTACTACTATTTCTTCCGAAATTATCACAAACTGTTGACATAACCTATAATGTGAAAGAGAACCAAGCTCCAGGCACATACATTGGAGACATTGCTATTGACTCACATTTAGGAAGCAGTATTCCATCACAAGATCACAGTCTTCTTTGGTTTAGCCAACTCACTAGCAGTTCTCAGCTATTTAATGTCTCTAAGACAGGGAAATTTTATACCTCATTAATATTAGATGCTGAATCTCTTTGTAAATACAAGACAGAATGTTTCAGAATAGTAGATGTTGCAGTCAGTCACAAAGAATCTTTTGTAAAAATATTAGAAATCAAAGTTATTATTGAAGACGCCAATGACAATCAACCTAAATTTCCAGAGAAACAAGTACAAATAATGTTCTCAGAAAGAGACAGTATTGGATCTTGGACAGCAATACCAAATGCTATGGATAATGATGTAAGCATTCAAAGTTCACGGATAACTTATCATCTAAAGAAAACAAAACAAGAACCTTTCACATTATCTGTTTTCAGAAACTTAGATGGTTCTGCTAAACTTGGAATAGTTTTACAAGAGAAACTTGACAGAGAATTGAAAGATTCTTATCAACTTCAAGTTATTGCAAAAGATGGTGGCCATCCACCAAAGGAAGGTGTTCTAAATCTCCAAATATTAATTCGAGATGAAAATGACAATTCTCCAATCTTCTCCCAAAATATTTACAATGTTTCTATCAAAAATAGTTATCAACGATCAATGCCTATAGTCACTTTATCGGCAACTGACTTAGATTCTGGTGAAAATGGTAAAGTAATCTATGAGTTCAGTTCCAAAACATCGGTGAGTGCCAGAGCCTATTTTAAATTAAATGAATCAACAGGAGAAATCTGGCAACAGCAAAAGTTTCCACCAGGATCAAAAAAATTATACAAACTGTATGTTAAAGCCAAGGATGGAGGAAATCCATCTTTGAGTTCAGTTGCTATGGTTTTAGTGAATATAAATAGTGAAGAGAACAATCCTCCTGATATAGACATGAATTTTATATCAAAATCAGCAGCACATCTAGCCAGTATTTCAGAGGGAGTAAAAATTGGTAGCTTTATTGCTTATGTAAAAGTCACTGATAATGATATTGGACAAAACGGTGAAGTTCATTGTTTGCTTCACCATGATAAGTTGCAGCTCCAAGGTCTTGGAAGAAATAAATATAAAGTTATAGTAAAAAAGGTTATAGATAGAGAAAGTAAGAGTTATATCAATTTTACCATTTCTTGTGAAGATAAAGGATTTCCACCCCTAAAGACAGACAAACATTTTTATATACAAGTAATGGATATAAATGATGTACAACCAGAATTTATCAAATCATTATTTAGATTCCAAACTTATGAAAATGAAGAAGCAAACTTTCCTGTGGGCTTTATAAATGCCTCAGATCCAGACTTAGGATCTGGAGGAGAATTAAAATATTCTCTATTGAATAACAATGAAGATATTCTCCCATTCAAGATTTCAAACTTTGGATTTATTTCAACAATTTCAACATTAGACCATGAAAAACAAGATGTTTATAAGTTCAAAGTTTTGGTAGAAGATAAAGGAATACCATCTTTAAGTGATACAGCAAATATAATTGTTGAAGTGATGGATAAAAATGACAACGTTCCATATTTTACATTTCCTAGTGTTGATCCCTTTAATCTGGATGTCCACTACCATCCACAAAGTAACACCGACATAACAACATTAAGAGCGTCTGATAGGGACAGTCATGTGAATGCTTTCCTCAGATATGAAATATTTGGAGGAAATAACAGGCAATTATTCTCAGTTAACCCCTATTCTGGTGTTATATCATTCTCTCGTCCTATTTACCAAAATGATGCTGGATCATATACTTTGAATTTAGTTGTCAAAGATAGTGGCACTCCAGTTTTATCAGCAACTACTACACTGTCTTTGACACTAACTGTTAGCAATACAACAGCCAGAATGTACACAGCTGAAGACACAGAATCAGACAACAGAATACATATTAACTTGATGATTATAATTGTGGTGGCAGCAGTGATAGTTTCAGTTGCCATTGTAGTTTCAGTGATAGTATGTGTTGTCCATAAAAGGCATCAAAGAGATGTCCAGTATGCTACAAACAATGAGTTTGTTGGTGAACAAAGACAGTCAGGGTATGTTTGTGAACTTATGTCACCTAAATATGATATCCCAGTTGCTATGGTAACAGATGCAGATTGCAATCGCACCCCTAAAGCAACACTAATAAGAAGAGACCCAAATTCTGATTATGAACCTGGGTGTGACTGGGAAGTTTCCTCTGCAGAAGTTCATCCTCAGTTCCTTACTACACAATCTCACCAGGTTTGTATTTTCATTCATTCCTACTTCTCTTTCTTTTGTTTCCTTTCCTGCAATTATCAATGTTTATTACACCAGAAGTAATTTCCTCTAAACCTATGTTCAACTTTACCATTAAGCTGAAATTTCTGTAGAATACACATTACATCACAGATTATTATAGCTTATGCAGTGGAGTTAAGAAGCCTTCAATGATTTATATAATAGGTTAATTGCTTAGCATTAAAATTCATAGAAACGGAAATTATATAAATCAGAGAGTACAAGAAAATGGTGAAAATAATAAATATTTTCATAAACAATAATTTATCTTCCTTAGCATTTAAATTTTCAAAAGATATAGAAAAATGAAGAACTGAAATACAAACATCCCACTTGAGTTTCCTTCTATCTTGAATGATAGAAATTTTCTTGTAGTTTATTTTTATATTTATTCTTCTATTCCCTTAAACTCTGAGTAAGATAATTTCCATTTTCATCCTTAGGAAACTAGTCAATTTGATATTCTCAAATTACCTTCAGAGATATTTATGATTTTAAAATGGTTATTAATATGCATGCCGTTATGGAATGGATTTACACAACAATGTATATACATACCATCTCTTCTAACATATGATATAAATAATTATAAGCTGCATTTTACAATAGAATACATAATATAACAGAGAATAAATTATACCCCATATAACAGAATACATATCATTTCATTTAGAAACAAGTGATTCATTATGCATTGACATAATAACATACCACAAATTGCATACCCACGTGTATAAGCAGATGTGTATCAAATACATTAACATTATTGCTAAGGATACTTAATACTAGCAATGAAAAAATTCTAAAAGTGTTTACATGAACTTTTTTTCAGCTATTTACATGATTAATTGTATTTTCTAATTAATATGCAAGAAAAAAAACATTAATTATCACAACGCAGCATCTCAATTAGATTAAGCATAGAGATAGTAATCAGAGAGAACAATTTGATTATAGCAAAACTGATATTTAAAAAAATATTTTTTCTAATAAATCATTAGTATTTACCTATCTTGTTGATGCCAATGTTTTGTACTTAGACTTTTAATTCATGATTCAATACTATTTTAAATTTAATTTAGTAATAATGCTATATCAAGTCTCCATATAAACTTACTGATTGACAGTAGTTTTATCCCTTATACATTTTAGTCTATAATTCCAGATGTAGTTTTACCTTACAGTGGTCCGCCTATTGTATTTACAGATCAATTTTCTCTCAAGCAGGGCCTCGGACATAGGCCAACATGAGCCTATAATAGTGTCTCTTGACCGTCTTAATGATATATCAACAATCCAATCAAATGCAGAAAATAATCAAGAATGGAATGAAAGAAATGCAGGACATTATGAAACACTACCAGGTATAAATTTGACATTATTCTTGTAATAAAAGATTAAGTTTATTTTCATAAAATCTTGTGATTTTTTAGATGATTTTAAAACAAAGCTTAAGAGAAATAAATTATATTTTATATGAGAGTTGTTAATATTTCAGGCATAAGATTTCTTTATTCAAACCATATCATTCTATACCATTTTTAAACATAGACTCCAATATTCATTTATCGTTTGTGAATTGGAATTTCAACTACTCTTATCAACAGGATTAGTCTCTTATTTAGAATATAGCAAAAAAACTAATGCTAAGCACACACGTTATCTTCAAGAATGATGCAGAATACAATAATGTATGTTCATATAGTTATACACATATAACCATTTCCATATGTGAGTATATATGTATATATATATATATATATATACATGTATATATGCTATAAATTTATGTATATAAATATATGTACACACACACACACACACATGCACATGCATAATCAACAGCAGCAACAACAGACTAGAACATTTTAAATTCCAATAAAATTAACTAATGCTGACATAAGCTGTAAATATGAAAGGCACTCGGTGGAAACTCAGAAGTTTTACAGAAAGAATATACTCCAAACAGCAGTAAGAAACCTGAAAATATTGCAAATCCGTCGTTGTCATCAACATCATCGTTATTTAACATCCATTTTCCATGCAAGTATTGGTTGGACAGCTTGACATACCAGGAACTGATATAGCCAGGGACTACACTAGGTTCCATAGTCTGTTTTGGCTTGGTCTGTATGACTGGATTCCCTTCCTAATCCTAACCACTTCACAGAGTGGACTGGGTGCTTTTTATGTAGCACAAGAACTGCAGCAACAATAACTTATCACTTAATTTCCCATAAAGTCTAGTTCATTCATACATGTTATGAAAAAGGTTTATAATATATCTGAGGATACACAAAAGTATATTAATATAAAAATGAAGAGTGGAACAAAAATAAGGGCAACCCACCCACACATGAGTTTGAAGTCACCACCTAGGTTGCTTCAGAGCATCCCATGAACATAATCACCTTTTGTTACTGGAACCAATGTCGCTGTTTTCCTTTCTTCTCCTTTAATGGAATATAGCCCTGGAATAAGTTCTTGAGTTTTAAAGGAGTGTAAAGACTTGCATATTTACGTACTATTTCATATCATATCCACACAAGCTACTTATATTATATTGCAAAAGTGACAACAAGCAACACATCAATGTCTACACATGTTTTTGCTTTTTTTATATGCTTAAGTGTAAATGACTGTTTTTCTTTTTAAACTCCATATTAATATTTTGCCCCAAATTTTCTTTTGTGGGTGTAATCGGTGCTACATTGGTTTGTAACTAACTTTTCTTCCTACTCACCCAGAAGATGCTTGCTTATATTATTAGTTACTGACAATTAAAATGAATGAAATAAATATCTAAAGGACAAAATTTGTCTCAAGTAATGGACTACAGACACAATCATTGTGAAATCTTTAATCTAAATGAATTGGATAAAATCCCGCTTAACAGTTTTATTAAAAATAACCTGGTACTTCAACATACATCAACAACAAACATTACAATAGTAACAACAACAGTTTCCCATTCATCCTCATACCAAAACCAACTGTCTCTCTGTCACATTCTTCTCAATCTCATTCTTCCATTACATTCCTACTGTCTCTTCTTTCACTTTCATAGTTATTATCCTTTCCTATTCAATGCTCTTAGTCATAAAAATCTTGAAAGAGTAAGACAATGTAGAATAGAGAAGATTTTTTTGTTTTATGCTTGCTGTAACAAGGCAGTCAATCAAATATTGGTGCCATGATATAAAGCACCCAATACACTCTGTAAAGTTGTTGGTGAGTGAACAGAGACAACATAATCAAGTAGATAAGTTGGTGTTAGGAAGGGCATGTACGCATAGAAATCATACCAAGAGTGAAATGTATAATTACGACGTCAATCTTGAACCAGATTACAAAGGCAGTAACTCCAAATGAAAACTAACTTGTTATGATCCATCCAATCCATGCCAGTATGTAAAGCAGATGTAAAATGGTAATGAGGATGGTGAATAAGTTATTTATTAATAATTACCATTACTGCTGCCACTACTACTGCAATTTATTTACTGATAATAATTTCTATCATTAGTAAAGAACAAAACTGACCTATACATACATGCATACACTTTACGACTACATTATTTAATCATATTAGTAATATGACATAGAAAAGAAGTTTGTATACTTTTACATGCATATATCTTTGTTGACATGCATGTTTTATAGTTTCACATGCAAATATGTTCAAATATGATTTTATATTATTGAATCTTTATTCTTGTACAGGTCTAAAATATTTTCCGCAAGAACAGACTGCAAGTTCAGGTAAGAAGCCCTTACTCCAGCCACTCAGCAAACCTAAAGACACTGGCACATCAAGCAAATGTATGAACCACCATTACTTTAGATATTTTAACCAAGACAAAAATATCATTAACTTAAAATCTACACAAGTTGATGTAACCAATTGTTGCTTGTATTCACAAACTTGACAATCTACAAATAAGGGATATTTTATCATATAATAACTCTAACTCTTACCAAATAAAAGTTACTATACTCATGGGATATTTTTATGTATACATTTTACAAGAGCATATCTCAACACTATTCAAAACGTAGTCTGTCAGAGAACTATGCTCACAAAATCCATTTAAGCACGTAATGTAAGTAACTTGCATGTCTGCTATCAAATAATAAGGACTGCTGTTTGGAAACTAATGTAAATACTTAGATATGTCTGTTTGCTACAGCACTGACAGTAAAAAGAGTTAACTCAATATTGTTATATGAGGCTCTACTCATGCATAAATTCTCTTCACAACATTACATCTCTGTTACAAGCATCTTTTATGTTGCCCATGGGGTCAGCTACTTTGCTGTTTTTTGAGAGAGAAGTAAATGATCCTAAACATCAATTGAATACTACCCAGTATACTTGAACGATGTGCAAACACATACGCCATTGAACTAGAACTAATCTACTGGACAGATTTCAGTGTACTTCAGAAATAGAATTACAGGTCCTACTACAATGTGGCTATTTCTAATACCTTATTCAATTTTAATAGTCTATGTCAAAGCAGTCATTCCTGAGACACGCTTTCCTCTGATGTATAGACCTCATCTAACATCTAAAGTAACGCAGCATTAACCAACAATTAAATTATCTCCAATGAAACAACCAAATTTCATACAACTCTCAACTTGCAATAGTTGCTGTGGAAAACAAGGCCAATTTTTGCCAACCATGAAAGGATATAAATCTATCTTACAATCTGCTACACTGCTTCACTTATTGAAACAATATACAGAGATACTAATAGGTTTTTCTTTCAAGTGACAAAAATAAGAACAATATATATAATGAAAAATGAATGGATTCTTCAACAATAACATTATCATTTACTTTATTGTATTATTAACCTGATATTAACCTAAATACATATTTCAGCATGTGTGGACATGCATGCACACACATACATTTACATACTTAGATACACACACACATACATATACACACACAGATACACACACACATACATATACACACACCTACATACAATACATACATAAACTCATATATTGACCTACTCACCTACATATATATGTATACACACACACATATACATATGCCATCTCATGGGTTTTTAACTCCTTGGACACATAGAGGTTGTCATGACATATGGCCACACACACACACACACACACACACACACACACACATATTTATACATATATGTGTGTATGTGTATTTATGTGTATCCAATTGTATTATTCACTGTGAAGTCATATAAGTGGCCAAAACAGTTGCCAAGTTCCTAAGCACAAAACTCTATACTTTTGAGTCACTTATGTAATTTCACTGCTAATAAATGATAAACATACTCAAATTTATATATTCATTTCTTTTCCTCCCATTTATACAAACAAACTTATACATGTATATATGTATTGTATATATATTTGATTTGAAGTTAATGTTCTTAAAATTAAATGAAAAAAGCCATTGGAAACTGGAAATGACTCAAAGAATACAGTCTAGTTATGAGGCAAGAATACAGTCTAGTTATGAGGCAAGAATACAGTCTAGTTATGAGGCAAGAATACAGTCTAGTTATGAGGCAAGAATACAGCGTTTCTTTGCCTTCAATGCTTCACTAGCAATAATAGTACACTCAGATGAGCCATTACAAAACTTTCAAATAACAGTCACTTCATATTTCCTTGTGTGTATAAGTGTTATATATATATATACACACATACACACATATACATATACCTATGTATGTATATATGTGTTTGCATGCATGTGTGTGTAAAATGGTTGGGGATAGGAAGGGCACTTGGTCATAGAAACCAAGTCAAATGCCACATACAAATATCAGTTCATGGAAGCAGCAGCTTCCAATAGATGATTCAGACCTTGATGACCCATTCAACCCATGCCAGTGTGGAAAGTGGGCATAAAAATGATGATGATGATGACAAGTGTATATGTATGTATGTATGTATAACCATCGTCAATAGTTTGAAATCCATTTGTTATATTAATTTAGATTGCATCAGTCTGCTTCACAGACTATTGCTACTTGTAATCTATCATCATATCTTCAAAGTCAAGCAGTCTGTATCACACCTGAATATTCCTCCTCAATCTTTTATGTCACACTCCATAGTGTGTACCATCTAACTATCAACACAAATTATTTTTTA
This sequence comes from Octopus bimaculoides, assembly GCF_001194135.2. Classification (NCBI taxonomy): domain Eukaryota; kingdom Metazoa; phylum Mollusca; class Cephalopoda; order Octopoda; family Octopodidae; genus Octopus; species Octopus bimaculoides. Next base: position 36,517,845 of record NC_068994.1, on the reverse strand, counting down.
CTTAGTACTTGTCCTTATACCATAAACATTTCTACTGCTTACTTCAGCCAATGGTTTTAATGTACAAATGATTTCTCAAGTAGTTTGTACTACATTTTTCATACAATTTACTATTACAAGTCCAATGGAATATTGTCTCTTTATTTCTATCCACTCTCCACAAATCTATGATATTCATTTCACATATTCCACTAATGTTCTGGCTATTAAATAATAAACTCCTTATTACCAACAACATCTTAAGACTCTTTTGCACTTTCCTTACTGCAGAGACTGCCATCTCTAACCTTGCTTCCAGTTACTTCATTCATGCCTTGAACTGATATCAATGCCATTCATTAATATTTATTTCCTTAGAGGAAACCAGACTATAGAACAAGAGTTTTTCACAAATACTCTCTCCAAAACAATATATACAAAGTAGTGTTTTGTTCTCAGTTAAGAACTTCTTTTGTAATTTTGTCACAAGGAATATGGCATTTATGATTCTGTGTCATAGACACACTGAAACTGCATTTTAAGATAATCTGGTAGTAATTTTAGAGAATCTCTTTTATATACTTTCAAAATTTGATTGATCTACTCAAGTCCTAAGTAACAGCTCCTCTCCAGTGTGTCCCACAGGAGTTGATAAGGGTACCTCTACAACAATTATTTAGGATGGCTTTCTGCACTGCCTGATAATCCATGTTTTCAACAACACAGCAACTAATCCTTCATGGGTTGCTTGTTATACTACCTGTATCTCCTTAATAACCATACTGAAGCAGCAGATACATATGTTGATTCTACCTGAATAGTCCCTAACTCTCCTTCCCTTAATCCATTGCTCATTCAATACACACTGTTAACGCTTTTATGATTTTCTGTTCTAGTTTGGTTAGAACAAGTGTATCAGTGTTCTTTCATATATACTTCTCTCAAACTTTCCAATAAAAAGACTAGGCTTAGTTATCATGCTAGTGAACAGTATATAATTTCCTTCAGTTTTACAATTTTTATACAAACCACTTACACCGGTTCAAAGTGAAATCTATTGTACAAAGAATTAATGAGTTCAGTTTCAATTCCTTGGTCATAACAGACAAAACATTAAGAAAACACACATTAAAGAAAACTAGAAACATTAAATATTTATTGGTTCTAAATATTAACATTGTTTCTATGCTTGAAATTACTAATTTAATGAAAAAATTCTTAATTTGAAAATGAAAAGACACATTATTTTCACTTAAGGTCATGTTAAATTTTTACATGTCAGTTATATGTTAGACCAATAATTAATCATAAATTCAATATAGTAAGGCTATTTATTATTAAATAATGATACAAATTAAACTAAAATTGATATTTTGTTTCTTTAAGCTTAGTAATGCTGATTAAAATTATTTTCAGCCATTAAGTTATTTTCTAATGATGTACCATATATATGAAAAGGCTTACCAATTACTAAAAGGAACCTACAAACAATTCAACATATTCAGCAATAAGCAGGAAAAGGAAATACAAAATCAACTGAAACAGGTAAAATATTTCAAACTGGATTATGTTATAAGGATTTTATTTTCTTATAAACTATGGTACTAAATGAATACTGAAATTTAGATAATATTCGAAGGCCTGTATCAAATTTATGGTTAATCCAAAACAAATATATCAGTTTGAATATATCAGCAGGCAATAATAAAACTAAAAAATAAACAATATATACATGTAAAACACAAAAATTAGAAAAAAAGAAAAACAATTTTATAAGCGACTGTAGCAAGATGATTTACCCTTTAATTTCTATAATTTGAAATTATTATTTCATTTTATGAAAAACCTATTATTATATATATTAAAAAAATGACATAACTATTTCAGAAGCTAATAAAAATCTGAGTCAGAAGAAAAAAGTGCTTTTATAGTGTCAAAGTATAACACATATATGTTGTTCAATTATTTTAACTTAAACACATATAAAATATACATATTTTCTCAGAAATATTGAATTATTGGTAATTTATCATTATTTTCTGAATTTGACTTCATATTTATAAATTATATTTTATGTCTGTATGTATATAAATGTGTTTTCTTGTCTCACATTTTAAACAAAAATAGCACAATGATAACATTTCAAATATAAATAACATTGCCAGCAACCCTATTGCAAAAGAAAAAAGAAAAATGAAAAAAAAGGAGAAATTTATTGTATATACCTATTAGAGTTTCTGATAGGAGATATCATAACAGCCTATCATGAGTCTGAGAGAGAATGAATATTATTATAGTTGTGAATTGCTTATTTTCAAATAATAAAAATTTGATTCAATACTAGCTTTTCTAAAGTTCGTTTGTTCAAGAACTACTTGCCTGAACTGAACAATAGAATCATTTGACACAAGAGTAAAACTGAATTAAAGGCTAAATGCTCAGCTTCAGAACAATTCTTTTACACTGCAGAGGTTACGTGCAAAAATTGCTATCTGACTGGCTTTAGAAACTATATGTCTATTGATTATTGTATCTCAGCTCTGTTTCAGAGCAAACAGTCATTATGAATTGTAGAGAAACACAAACATCAGTCTCAAATGCAATCAAAAAGCAATTTCAACCCAATCAAACAAAAATTTTCTCATCGCTTGAATTTAAATACACACATATATAAACATGTGTGCGTGCGTGTGTGTGTGTGTGTGTGTGCTTTTAACATTTTTAAAAGCACACTTATATTAATATACATAAACATATTTATATATACATACACATAAAAATGTTTAAACAGGCACAAATACACACACATGTACATACATATATATATATTTACTTATTCACTAGACATACATATACACATGTGTGTGCATATGTATGTGAATTTTGCTTATATATATATGTGTGTGTGTGTGTGTGTGTGTGTGTATATATATATATATATATATATATATATATATATATATATATATATAGACATACACACATATGCAACCAACATTCATATATGTGTATCTGGCTTGCATTTGATTTAAATAACTGTTACTATAAATTCTCTTCTGGTGCAGAAGACAAGTGGCCAAGCAGCCATGAAACATGTCAGGATAATCCCTTTTATTGTTTTGTTTGTGAAGAGAATGATAAGATATATTTATATCTGTTTACATTCCAGAGAATTAATCCTGTACTGTAACTACATTAAAGTTATCTTAGATTTTGTAATGGATATCATTTACAATTACTTATTATTTAATCATGCTACTAACAGATGAAAAATATGCAAATTCAGCACACCATTTCAGTTTGTAGTTAATTTAAATAGCAATTGCTATAAGTTTTCTTCATGGGCAGAAGAATGACGCATACCTCAGTCTGATACTGGCCAAGCAAACATGAAACATGTCAGAATAATCTTCTTCATTTCTTTGTGTGAAGTAAATGATAAGAGATTTTAACTTCTGCATACATTTTACATGTGCATCAAAAAACTATAGGTTAACTACATTAAATTCACTGGATTTTCTAATAAGTATTTTTGCATGCATGCAATACTTATTCATGATATATGTGTCTATGTGTGTGTGTATATCTATCTATTTATCTATATATATATATATATATATAT
>NC_068994.1:36502774-36514071 GCF_001194135.2 Octopus bimaculoides | reverse complement strand
ATATATAACGGTACGGTGAATAAACTGTCCTCTAAGTTATGCAAAAATGAAAATAACACTGATATCTCATTTCAACAGATAAATTTACCAAAATTGCATAAAAAATATCTTGAAATACTAAACAGTAAAGTTATTCAATAAAATCGCCACTGGCTTCAACTACAGCCTCCAGACGACTTTGGAATCTCCTGCAACTCATCTGGATGGTCTCCTTGTTTAAGTCAGTGAATGCTGCCATAATTCTTGCCTCCAGTTCATCTTTGGTGTTACAAGGAGTTTTGTTGGTCTCTCACTCATAATAGTCAAGGGGGTTGCAGTCTGGGGAATTAAGTGGCCAGATGTTCGGGATGATGTGGTCACAGAAATTGTCTGACAGCCATGACTGGGTTCTCCTGCTTGTGTGGCATGGTGCAGAGTCCTGTTGCCAGACAGGGTCTTTCAGCAGCCACCCTCTTGACCCAGGGCAGCACTACCTCCTCTAGGCACTAGATGCAGGGCACCATGTTGAGTCTGAGTCTGTGTGGGAAGTCCAAGAGTTCATGTCCTCAGATTGGCATCCAAACACTCTGAAATGTTCATATTGGAGCTTCCAGCACGAATGCCAAATAGTACAGTATAACATTTCTAAATTTCTGCCTGAGTGAATTGTGTTATGGTACTGATTTTCTCACAGATGGTGCCCAGCTGACCTTACTCTATGGTGTAGTCAAAGAAATCAAAAACAATGTGCATGCATGAAATTAAAAATATAATATGGCAATAATTTACCCATCACACCCTGTGTATCATCATCATCATCATCATCGTCCTTATTGTTCATTTTCTACACTGGAATGGGGTGGATAAGTTTTCTATGGTAGTGTTTTACAACAGAATGCTATTTCTGCTGTCATCTCTTGCAACATGCCTGGAATGTAATGTATCCAATTTTAAAACCATGATATACACAATAATACATATGTATGTACATACAGACAGATATAATACTCAAATGAAGTGTGCACCAGAAATCAGGGTGAAAATTCCAAATGAGACATAGAAACAACTAATGGAAAAGGACAATAAAACATGGAACATCTCTTGTCAGTCACAGGAACTAGAATCACCAAACGATTTAAATTCCATGGTACAACACTTCTGGCCAACATTCAAATGAAGTAGAAACTTATAGACAGAGAGATACATGTACAATTCAATAAAAAGTATAAATACATATCATAGTCTTTCAAGAGGGAACTGAAAACAATAGTATGTAAGTGACCCCATAATGAAAAATAAGATTTATATAATAGTATAAATAGGAGGGAAGTATAAAAGAAAACAGACAAAATGAAGGAATGGAGTGTTGGATTTGGTCAAGGGATCAGCAACAGCAGGACACAAGGAAGCTGAGAGACACACAGAAAGATAAAGAGCAGGGTTGGAGAAGTGTCAATAAGAGCAATAAAAAAAAAAAAGGGAAATGGGTAGAGAAGATAGAAGGAAAGAAACAGTAAGTGCCAGCAAGACCAAAAGAGAGAGAGAGAGAGAGAGAGAGTAAGTATGAATGAAAAGATGAAATGGTTCCAGTGAGAGAGTAAAACTACCAATAGTTGTATTAGGATGCAGTGTGCACAAGAAATCTAGTAATGAGAATCAAAGTGTGATATGGAAGCAATTAATAGGCAAGGACAATAAGATATGGAGACAAGAACCAACATAGTTTGAAGTCTTTAAATCAACATAGTTTGCATTTAAACTGGCCATATTCTACCTGTTATATGTTCAAACTGGCCAGATCTGGCTTTGTACACTTATCCTACAATGTCATTCTAAGACTAAGCAACCAAATCCTCAAAATTTCAATACTACGATGTCTTTGCATGATTAATTCAAAACAATTTGAATATATAAGCATTACATTTGACAGAATAATCCAAATATTAAAGGGTTAAAGTTCATGTTACTACTCCTCTGGCCTTGTCAGTGATAGCGATCATCATTGAGGTGGTGAACATTACAAAGAACCAGTTTACTTTCCTCACACTGGTACTAGGTGACTCCACTGTTTTTCCATATCCGGTGAAAAGACTACTACGTGTGCGTGCGTGTGTGTCTGTGTGTGCATGTGTGTATTTTCTTTCAAGTGTATTACCTGTATTGTTGCATAGTTTTCTATCTCATCTACATGTCATCATCTACATTTAATTTTTTTCTTTTACAATCACTATCACGTCAAGATATTTATCATCACAAGTATGGCAAGAGAAGTAGCTTTCAAATGCACCAAAACTACACTAATTTTGGTTGACGTTCTTGACAAGAAGTATTCCAAGTTTTAATGTTCCTTTGCATAAATCATTTCCACATATATATATACACACACACATTCATATACTGGGCCATCCCATAAATAATGCGGTTTTCTCAACTGCATGAAATAAAAGTCAGAGGGGGATGAGATAAACTACCTGCATCAACTTGCTATAAAAGCAGGTAGTAATTTTACCGTTTCCTCATTCTTAGTGCAAGTTTTGAAGAGTGCAGTTCGATTTTAAGAATTATTTTTTCAAAGCTATAATGGAAGTGACAAAGGAGCATATTTGGTATATTTTGCTTTATGAGTTCAATAAAGGCAAGAATGCAATGGAAAGTACGAGGAATACTAAAGCAGTATATGAAGATCAGACAATAAATGTAAGCCAGAGTCAATGGTGGTTCCAAACATTCCGAGCCAGAAACTACAGCTTAGAAGATGAGCCTCATCTTGGAAGATTTGGACAAAAAAATATGGATTCTGTACGCAAAGTCAGGAAAGTACTGGAGGAGTACTTTACATCACAGACAAGTGAATTTTGGGAGAGGGGCCTTGAAAATCTACCAGCTAGATGGAAGAGCATTGTAGAAAATGAAGGAGAGTATATTTTAGATAAAAAAAGAACTTTGTGTATCTTAATTTTTAAAAATAAAGATTTATAAAAAAAAAACACCTTATTTATAGGATGACCCAATATATATATACACATATTCATCCACCACATGTATGTGAATATGTATATATCACACATATACATATGTATACATATATATGTACACAAATATAAATATACATACATATGTATATATATATTTATAGACACACACATGTGTGTATGTGGTGGGGTTACATATTTAAATATTCACAAATGAATTATACTTAAATCTGAAGACTGGAAAGCCATGAAACATTTATCCCATGCAACTTTACAAAGACACTCTGTAACTTTCATGACCTAGTCCTCTAATTTGACGTTACTCTAATTTCCTCTCTCTCCCCCTCTCTATCTATCTATCTATCTAGTGTATCTCGTTTGCCTCTATAACAGTCCACAATATTACTGCAACAGCAATCATTGGTTATGACACCTTTTTTTATGACCTCACTGAGTATTTGAGTGAATAAAGCATACTCTAATTCATCAGGAAATATAAGTATCTCAGCAAGTATTTCTAATGAGCCATGTATGGTAATGAGTCTAGATAGAAAGTTGGTTGATGAAATGGGTTGTTTATCCATGTTTGTCTTTTGAACTTTTAGTTACTTGATGTACATGGACTTCACTATTATTTTCATTGTGTATATATATATATATATATATGCAAGTGTACATATATACGTATCTACACACACATACACACACACACACACACATACATACACACACACACATTGCACATGTAATTGTATGTATGTGTTGTGTGTGTGTGTGCGTGTGTGTGCAAAGTATATAAATGGATATATGTGTTTTGATGCTATCTTTTTTTCGTGTTAAAACAGACTAAATTGTAAAATCTTTTACTTGTTATTTTTAACATTGAAAGTGGAAGTCTTTGATGCTTTTGTTCAGCTCAATTTTAACCTTTTGCATCATGCCCTACTGCCAAGTCTACATAGAAATAGATAAATATATATAAACACAGACACACACACACACACACATGTATATGCACACATATAAACTGAGAGTGAGAGAGACATATACACAGAAGCATGTGTGCACAAACACACACACACACACACATATGTGTGTATATATGTAATATATATATATATGTTAGGTCAGCTCAACCAGTGTGAGTAAAATTGGGTTGTATTGAAATGCTTCAGAAGTACTACACCTGTATTCGAAATGGCCAGCATTGACATACAGTGTCACCTTGATTCTTTCTCTTCATTGTGATGAGAGTACTTGTGGACATGAAATATTCAGCCACTCATATTATATCCCATTGATCAAATAAATGGAATGTTCATCATAAAAGCAACTGTAAATTCATGCAACGCGTACACACACATATAAATGCGTATGTATGTTTGTGTAGTATCAAACATTAATTTATATTTTCAACTAGAATTACATAGATTGCATCTATTAGCTTCATGTTTTACTGATTTTTTTCAAGCAAGCAATGAAATAAATGAAGAAATTTTATATTTATATACAGGGTAAAAAACAAAAAAATAACACGTGCACATTAACTTTAAAAAAAAATCCCTTTGATGTAGTTGAAACATCATTGTATAAGGCTGTCACTCATCTGCTAGCCATTTTGATGTATGATAGCAAAAATAGCGAACATCTGATGCACTTTAGCAAAAGAGAATTTTTGATCTTTTTAGGGTGTGGATTAATGTACTACACGACTCTTCAGTTTTTGGCCATTAAGTGATTTAAAATATTTCTATAGATATTTTGATTTGTCACAAAAAAAGACTATATTAATTCTGAATGAATGTTTGTGTGCGTGTGTGTGCACATGCATATGCATGCGTGTGTGTGTGTGTCTGTGTGTGTGTGAAATAGACACACATATATAAGTGTTGTAATGTTACAGTAGACTGCTACAAAAGCACCACTGTTTTGCTTCTGTGAGGTCCTAATTTTATGATGTGCTTGTAAGAGGCTTAGTCAGAGGAGGATAGACATTACCTATAAAAACTTTTCAGGTTTCATGACTGATGGAAGGAAGTTATATTCAAACCTAAGACCCAGGGTGAACACTTGCAACAAAGTGTACTCTAGGATCAGACCGTAGTAATAAGTGTACTGCAAATACTGAATGGTGGTAATGAATGGAAGGCCGGGAAGCAGATATATATCTACATTTGGAAAATTACTATTTTTAAATCTCACAATGTGAGATATTCAGCAACAGTACTTTGTAGTAAAGATTGTTTGCCAACATAACATGGCAGTCCTGGTATAGGATGAATGTTGCTGTAATTTATCCCCAGGAGACATCGTCTCCAGCTGGCTATATGACACAATCCCTTCAGAAGGGAAATAACCTGGAAATCACAATACACAGATATTGCTTTGAGCTGAGTTGGGGTGCTAGATTTCCTTGTTCGAAAATATAAGGACACAGATCGTGTCGTATAGCCAGCTGGAAACGATGTCGCCTGGGGCTAAATTACAGCAACATTCGTCCTAAACCGGGACTGCCATGTTATGTTGGCAAACAATCTTTACTACATCTACATTTGGGTTCTTTAAGACTCGATCTACTTTTCCCACCTTCCATCTCTGATACTCTATACTCTATTGTCTATCTATATTATTCATCTTGCTATCTCTTACAATTTCTTCACCTGCCCTTTTTTTCATTTACTGTACTATACTGCTCAAGTAACTGGAGATAGCAGTGGGTCTCTATTATCCACTCTGTCATGCTGCTCATACAACTAGGAAAAGTATCAGATCTGTCTAAACCTCTTGTCTTTCTGATGCTCACTGTCCTTTCTATTCACTACACCATGTCTTCTGCATAATGAAGGATAACATTAGACTTGCCCATTATTCTACCACCTTCGTCACTCTCTCTCTCTCTCTCTCTCTCTCTCTCTCTCTCTCTTAATGCCTATATATAAGGGGTAGCATTAGAACTATTTATACCAGTTTGCAATTGCTGTATCTCTCCCACCACACATTCCAGCACCATTATTCATCTACTACATCCTCCTCGTTCTCTCACAATAATCATTCTGTTTGTTACATCATACTCTCTTTCTCACTTCTCACTTTCTTTTGTATTCACCCACTGGGTAGCATAGCCTGAAATAAACAGAGATATCATAGAGTAGTAGAGGACTCTCTAGCTTTGCAGAGAGGGTACATAGCAATCTCTAACAGTGTTGTAACTGCAATAAAATGCATCCAGTAGACACTGTAAAATGGATGAGAGGAGCCTCATTGATATAACTGAGGACATAAGAACCACTCTAGTATTGATGCCATGATAAAATGCACATAGAACACTCTACAAAGTTGTTGTTAGGAAGGGGATTTAACCATAGAAACTATATATCAAAGATGAAATGTACAAATAAGGTACGGTCTTCCAATCCATCTAAAAACACAGACAGCTACTGATGCAAACTTATGCCAACATAAAAAGCAGACAAAATCATTAGATAAGCTAAGTAAAGATAACATGAAAGGAAATATTTCCATGTATTAAGTGAAGTAAGTAGAACAAAGTCCATGTAAGACTGTGATACAGGGAAAATGAAAGAAAGAATGTGTATGGCTGTTTGGTTTCCTGAGCAAGTCTTTCAGTTATGATTTTTTTTTGAGCAACTATTTAAATAATGAGATCATTCTTGACTATTTGGTACTATACTTTGATGTACAATGTTGCAAATCTATTAAAGATTCATTCATTGGAGTATAAGTTATTTCATCCATATTTATATATGGGTAGATTATATAGGTGCAGGAGTGGCTGTGTAGTAAGTAGCTTGCTTACCAACTACATGGTTCCAAGTTCAGTCCCACTGCATGGACACTTGGGCAAGTGACTTCTACTATAGCCTCGGGCTGACCAAAGCCTTGTGAGTGGATTTGATAGATGGAAACTGTGTGTGCAAGTATGTGTCTTTATGTCCATGTTTGTCCCACGCCACTACTTAACAACAGGTGTTGATGTGTTTACATCTCTGTAACTTAGCGGTTTGGCAAAAAAGAAACTGATGGAATAAGAACCAGGTGTAACAAAAAGATAAGCAGTGGGGTCAATTCATTTGACTAAAAATTCTTCAAGGTGCTGCCACAACAGCATAGCTGCAGTCTAATGACTAAAACAAGTGAAAGACAAAATATAAATAAATAAATATATATATATATACAGGGTATCCACAAAGCCTGGGTACATGGGGATTAACACATACTTTAAGAAATTATTATTTCTTATATTTAATTGTTTATATTATGATTTTATTTACTCCATGTATCCACATGGGGATTCACACATACTTTAAGAAATTATTATTTCTTATATTTAATTGTTTATGTTAGGATCTTATTTACTCCATGTACCCAGACCTTGAGGACACCCTGTATATATACAGATAAGAAACTGGGATGACAATTATGTTTATTAGCTTACAGATGTTTCTGCTATATGGTGCAATGCACTCATAGCTGAGTGCTTGAGTATTACCCACTGGAGCTTTAAACATGAAGTGAAGTTTATTTGGAAAAACATTCATGTTTTTGTACATACATAGAAAAGTACTTCCAATGAAAAAGCGTATACATATGTAAGAAAATTCAGGAGTGAGTGGGGGAAGCCCCACTCAGAATAGATTAATTTTAAAAAGTGTGTGTAAAGATAGATATATGAAGATTCTCTATGATAAGATGGAAGGATGGTAAAAAGAACTATTAGTAAAACGAATATATATATATATATATATATATATATATATGTATATAAAAACAGAAAAAAAAGAAAAACAATGCGAGGATGTGGTACATGCGAAGTATTAATAAGATGTTCAGGGAAGGAAAAAAAGGGTGTTTTATGTTTCAAGCAAAGATCTTCTTCAGAAACAGGATACAGAGGAAAGTCCAAGAGAAAAGGAAGATGGAGAAAAAAAAAATCACCAACAATCCACATATAGTGATATATCTATATGCTAGGAAATTTTCCTAGGATATATATAAGCCATTGTTTACAATCAGCATAAAAACATGGATATGCAAGAGAGAGAAAGAGAAAGAAAGGGAGAGAGAAAGAAAGGGAGAGAGAAAGAGGGAGAGAGAGCATGAAATGCAAATTTTTCTTAGTTCTTTTTTGTTTGTTTTATTTTCAGCTATAACTTTCAAAACAAATTTGATTCATAAGTTTTAAAATTGCATAGAACAGAAATTAGCTCTTTAAAGATAATGTAAAAGTAAGTTTGTGAATGCACATTTTCTATCAAATGTGTGAGTTTGACATATCTTGTTTGTATGCATGCAGGTGCATTCATCTCCATATGAATATCTGTTTCTCCTGCATGCACAGTATTATCATATAGTTTGTCTTCCATTAATAAGGAGTTTTTTTTTTTAAATGATGATGCGATAACGAAAAAAACTCTTCTACTTCTTGAGCCCATAAACAGACCAAGCAAAAGGGTTTATGCTTAAGAGTACCTTAGCCAAAATATTTCACTGACTACATTGGGTTTCTCTGAAAGAGTAGAACACAAAAGCAGGCATGCAGACACATGTTTGTGTATGGATGTATGTATGTGGATATTTTATTTATGCATATAGCATTATCCTATCATCTGTTATCTATGCTGTGGCATGGGTTGGTTTACTCAACAGGATGTGAGCAACTGGATCAGAGGACCACATCATGCTCTAATGTTTCAGTTTCGGAATGGTTTTTACAGCAGGATGGCCTTCTTAATGCCAACCATTTTACAGAGTATGCTGAATACATTTTTCAAGGTACCAGCACTTATGAGGTTGCTTTGTAGCTTGCATGAATAAAGAGTCTTTTGGATGGCAGGGAGAACAGTAGAGAGTGAGGTAGCTTTATATCAGTGTTGAAGGGTTAAAGTATGATAGGAAGGATAGGAGCTGTTTGTTGCAGAGGAGGAGAATCATGACTACCTTACATTATATATGGATCGGGAAGAGTAGATAGGGTGGAAATGGAAAAAGAAACAAAGATAATAGTGATGAGGTATCAGAGCGTACCCACAAGATACTGAAGGTGTTAAAAAGAGAGTACACAGACATAATATCAGGAACAGTGGGTGAGTAAAAGCTATGGGAGAGTGAGAGTGAATTTAGTGAAAGGGGAAAAAGTGGAGGTTAGCTAATGGTAAATATGATCAGAGGCACAATGATAAAGATGAGGGCTAAAATGACAATACAACATCACCATCAATTCTTATTTATGGCTTCTCCCTGATAATATATGAGTTGCATGAGTCTGGGGTCTTTCTGTTGTCAACATTGACTTGTTTTTCAAGATTTGTATCATTTATTTCACTGGTCTGTTTATGTATATTAAAACTACATGTATTGTTTACAGGAGATGTAAACAAGTGATTTTGCTAATATGGTGATAATATAAAGACATGCAGACAGAGGCACCCTCCCGCAAACCTTACACACACATAGATACGTATGCACACAGGTATATATCAGTCTGGTTAGGAAGTTTGCTTCACAGCCATGACCAATGCCTTGTGATTGAATTTGGTAGATAGAAACTGTAAGAAGCCCATTATGTGCGCATGTGAGTGTGTGTGTGTGAGAAAGAGTGAGAGAGGTAGCAAGACAGACAGACAGAAAGTGTTGCATTTGTTTACAATCATTGTGCATATGTCAAAACCTGCAAAGGCACAAAGTCCCTCTTCATACAAATGGTGGCATACGTTTGCAATCTACCATGAAAACATATTCAGCCACTGAGTTATTCATTGTTTGTAACTTGAGTAAACATAAGAGGATTTGGCAACTAAAAAAAAGTGTCCAGTCGAAAACCATCTGCCTCAAACTATTTTACCTAACCCACACAAGTTTTTAAAAGTGGACATTAAAATGTTGTTGAAGATGGTGATGGTGATTATATATATATATACATTTGTGCATGTGAGAGAGAGAAGAGAGAAAGAGAAACATAGAGAGAGAAAGAGAAACATAGAGAAAGAAAGAGAGAAAGGGATGGGTCTGTTTTTATCCATCTACAAAATTTCACTCACAAGGACATCAGTCAGCCCAGGAAAATAGCAAAGGATACATTGTCAAAGTGTCAGTGCTGTGAGATCAAACCCAAAGTGATGTTTTGTTTCCATACAAGAGAGAGAGAGAGAGAGAGAGAGATTGTGTGTGTGTGTGTGTGTGTGTGTGTGTGTGCATGTATATGAACATGTATGTGCACAAGCCCAAGAAACACAGAATTAAATTTGAAGGACTAGAATTGGCAGAAGCTAAATTAAAATTTTCAGTCTAATATTATCTCTCTTCCTTCTATACTCTGTCAATCTGGCTCTTTATCTTTCTCTCCCTCTGTCACTTTCTCTAAGACACACATACTGTATTTAGACATAAGCAGTACAGTTTAAAGTGATAGAGTAGACTTAGATTAACAACATCATGGGACACACATGGTAAAAAAAATATTCTTACTCTACGTTTATAAATTGAGTTCTTTATTGTACGACTGATCTTCTTAATCTTCATATTAAGATAATTATAAAATTACACTCACCCACACATACATACCCCCCCCCACATACATATATATATACATATATATATAAATATATATATATACTTATAATATCCACCTTGATTGGTAACATCTGGTTTATTGTTCTACTGATTATTTGCATATATGCATTTTGTGCATACATATGCATGTGCATGCATGTGTGCTTTCATTGTTCCCATTTTTCTACCTCTGATAGAATGAATGTGGGACTCATAATTACAATAACTACCTCTCAGTAAGAAAAGAAACATGCACACATGTATGCAAATATGTGCTTGTGGATGTGTATTATCATTGTTTTAATGCCCATTTTTCCACAGATATATATACACACACATACATATATGTATTTATGTAAAAAAAAATATATATATATATATACACACACACACACACACATATAATTATACAAATAGACACGCACACAGTTATATCAATGTGTATGTATGTTCACATGTACACGAATACACATTAATGCTTATCAGCAAGAACCCAGTAGAACAAAGGACCACATGTTACCACTGGAGGCAAAAGTGATATGGACAATATACATCTCCCACAATGCCAGCTTTGATTAGCAAATACCAATAGAATGACCAGGAATATAAAGGGAAGAAAATTCTCTTCTGTCTAAAAAAATAATCTGCTGCTAATTGAATAAGGGATTTGTAGTGTTTCCACAAGGAGCAGCTAGTGTATCTAAACATAACTCCTATAAACAAAAATGTATTTTGTATTATCTAGGCACGAACATACTTCAATCGAATAACTGAATA
>NC_068994.1:36495274-36500274 GCF_001194135.2 Octopus bimaculoides | reverse complement strand
CTGTAAACCAAATTTTGAAATCTTATGAAAAAAAAAAAACTACTTCTGCTTCTGTAAAGGTATATAATTCTGAGACGGTCAAAATTAGATATTTCATTTGAAACATCTTGTATGTTGATGTAAGCAGTATAGTAAAATAAGAGAATGTAATAGTGAAAAATCAAAGCTAGAAAAAATATGTGAAATATAGTCTTAAAAGGGATAGAAACATCAACTTTATCAGCATTAAAGGAGAATAAAACATATTAGCTGTAGGAGAAGAGTGAGGGTAGTGGGGGGGGGGGTAAAGAATATAGAAAAGGGTGAAAATGAGAAAAAAAATAGAATAAGGTTAGCGAAATGATGCAAAATATAAAAGGTGCATAAGCGCATGCCTGTCCATTTTTTATTAATCAGGTAAAGGTGATGTAACACAATTCTACAACAGATGCTCCTTTAAGTGTCTTAATCTCTTAGATATTTCTGATCTGGTGATATATGCCTTCGTTTTGGAATTTTTCTTTTCTCTGCTGTACAATGATAACATTTTTGCTTTTATTCTTGTAAAGTTTACATTTTTCAATAATTTTCCATTTTATTTAAATGAGTTAGTAAGAAACTTTTTTTCTTAACAGTCATACTTAGCCAATTAATTTTGTTGCGTTTCTCTTTTCAATATATCTAAAAGATTAAGGCAACAAGCTGGTAGAATCATTAACATACCAAGCAAAATGCTTAACAGTATTTCATCTAGCTTTATATTCTGAGTTCAAATTCCACCAAGGTCAACTTTGCCTTTCATCCACTCGGGATTGATGAAATAAGTTCTAGTTGAGCACTGAAGTCAATGTAATCAACTTCTCCCTCTCCCAAAATTGCTGGCCTTGTACCAAAATTTGAAATCAATATACCTAAAAGATAGTATAGGTTTGTAGAAATTTGATTTTAGTCATGCCTGATTCATTCACATGCGACCTTTCAGTTCAGTTTAATAGATATAGAAGATATAGATGTAATCTCAACTAAAAGAAAACATAACTGAATTTGGAGGAGGTACATCAGAGTTGCCAACGAAATGAATTCCATGTTCATTTGGACAACCTCCATTACAATGCTACAGATATCTTGTAGAATAAGGTAAAAGACATCACTCACAGTATGTAAGATTACATATTAACAATGGAGAGATACTCTGATTCAAGTTAATTGCCCATTCTACAAAATATGTCAAGTAACCAAACTATACCCCAGCAATAATAATTTATGAAACATATGTAGGTGCTAGTCATATCTAACTGTTTAGCCATGTGGATAGTCATAATGCACCAATATCTTGTTCACCTTTAGATCTAATTCAAGTCAAAATCAGCTAACATGAGCTTCAAATACTAAATGAATTCCATTAGTCACCTTTTCTTTATGCCACCACCTTTTATTCCTCCATTTTGTTTTCAGAAGCACTTGTTACCTTGACAACCACAACGTTCACATAAACTACCATCAAGTCCACCATGTCAAAACTGAAGGAACATTTCCAGAAATGCCAAACTTCCACAAGAAATAGTTCTACAGTCATGTAGAGAAATGGCATCAAGGTAAACTATGGCCTATCTAATAGGTGATTGAAAGAGGCTTCCAAACAGATACTGTAGTAGTCTGACGTTATTTGAAACCTGAAAAATGGAACATCCCAATAAACAAAATTCTGCCTTATCAAGGGCTTTAAACTCATAAAGATGAATCAATATTCTCAATCCAATCCTTTCTGCAACATACCATAGAAAACAAAGATTGTAAGGGATATATCAGTACTAACCAAGATAAGTGTGGATACATTTACTGAATTTTTTCAGCTTAGAAGAGTAATGAAACTGAAACTGTTAACTACATTCTGCTTGATTACATTCATCAACACAAATTTACTGCTCCCAAGAAAAATGTGTGTGTGTGTGTGTGTGTGTGTGTGTGTGTGTGTGTGTGTGTGAACGTACATATGTATGCTTCTGGGTGTACAAATGTGTGGATGTTGTGTATATGTGTGTATGTGCATACACACACACAAAACCACTTGAATACACACATATATTTGCACATGTACATATATTTATATGTATGTATATACTTATATATAAGTATAAATATAGAACACATGCAAACACACATACATACATATGAACAGGCAGATAAGTCATTTGGTATAAAGACTTTAAGAAGATTTCACAGAAATTCTAACATTAGTAATGAAGGTATTTCCCCTATTTTGCACCAAACATAAAAGGGAAATAAATTAAGCAAATGGACACCTCATGAAATCATTGATAGGATCAAGAAGCAAAGAATCACAATTTGTCACTACATCAAAACTGATTACATTTTTCTCTCCCACATCAAAACTGATTACAGATATATGATTTACAAAAAAGGAAAACTGCTGTATGACAATCTAAAGCAATCGCTTATTAGGATCTATCATCCACATACACTAGAGTATTGATTTCAAATCAAGGCTTCATTAATAGTGAGTTTGTAAAGGAGATATTTACCTTCAAGATAAAGTGATTGATTAATTTACCACAACTAATTTGATGCAATCTCCACAAAGTTAATTGAGGAATTTTTTCTCTACATTTCTCAGTCAGTTTCACTCTTGACTACCAATTCTTCAGAATAAAACACATGACCAACATAAACATAAAATCGGTACCTGAGATGAAACTGAATCCATTTCTTTTTAACTATTATTAAATTATAGGAAGAGACCTGTAAAATCTTGTTTCCTGTTGGAAAATGATATTTTAATATAGATGAACTATTTCTGTAAATAATTTGTTTTTCATTATTATACTTTCAGTATTGATAATCTTAAAATGATATTTTTCATCATCTATGTACAAAATCATGCACTTGTAGAAAATGAATCTCCATATTAAATAAATAAGATTGTTTCTGAAGTTTGTGTGTTAGTATGATTATGGGAACATGTTTAGTAACATCTTAACTTTAGTCCAATTGGACTATTTGTCTTATGTACAAAATGCATAAATATATCTACACATACAAACATACATAACTACATGTTCACATACTTAAATATATACATGCACAAATACAGGCACACAAACTGGAGATAAAATTTTTGTTTATGGCCAATTCTTACTGCAACTTAGTTCATGAACTGTGATCACTGATGGGATATTACCAATATTCAAATCTTTACTATTATTCATTTGCCACTACAAATCAAGAACATGCACATGTGTACACACACAAGTGCATGTATGTGAGTAATATATATATATAGAGAGAGACAGAGTGACAGAGCAAGTATAGAATAAATTGGATTCTGACTTAGGCATTAGGCCTGCAATTTTGACAAGAGGAGATTAGTTAATACCACTGATTCCAGTACTTGACTTGTATTTTAGTTTATCAAAAGAATGAAAGGCAAAGTTGACTTAGGTGGGGTTCGAACTCAGAACATAAAGAGCTACAACAAATACTGTAAAGCATTTTATCAGACACCCTAACAATTCTTCCTGCTTGCCACTATATTAATGATAACAAATAATTCAAGATCATAGATTTTGTAATACCATATGATATAGATTGGCTAACAAAGAAATCAAGGAGTTGAGAAATACCAGGACCTGGTATTTCTCAACTCCTGTCACTCCTCATAATGGGATTAGGCAACATATAAGATTTACTTCCTATTTGTTTAAAATCAAGTATTCTTTGCAGTACCACTCTTTCCCTAATCCCATATTAAAGGATTTAACATCACTTTTAGAATACCTATGGAACTTCAGATGTAAAGTCATCAAATTTAAACTCAACTAGGGTATTCTAAGTTCAGCAAAATCATATGGGTGTGAAAAGTGTGAATATCATTTGTGTATATACAAAATACTCATAACATCTAAATATTATTGTATAACTTGAAGTCCTAAAAATGCTTCGGAATTTAACTTGCCAATGCATCAAAATCATTATCCTCATAAAGTTAACTGCCAGTAATTAGAATGATTACTCCTGCTCCTTAGATTTCTAGCAATGATCTTTTTAATATCATAACTATTTAAAAAAAAAATAAATATCCATTTAATATTATAACCCACAAATAAAGTTCTTGCAAAAATTTGTCTTGTGGGTATGACACTATTTTCCTCCAATTTTATGCATTTAATTTTATTCCTTGTTAATTACTATCACCATGTATATAATTATTTCAATAATAATTGCATTTACATAATATATATAAAGATACAAGTACTTTTGTGTGGATATTCCAGTCTGTATGTATGTATAAATGTATGTATGTGTGCATCTATATGCATGTCACACACACACTCTCACATACATGCACACAGACACACAGACAAACCAGTCGAGAACCACAGTTTTTCTTTATCCTGATACTGCTGCTAATGTCTCCGTGTACTGAGATATACTGACTTGTTCATTCATGCTTCTTTCTTTTTGTTTTATTTTACTTATCTTTATATGTTAACACTCATTGTATAAATATTCTCCCATGGTGTATTTCTGGTGGTTTTCCACCCAGATATTTTCCAACTGTTTCGTTCGAAATTTCAGTCATCTACTGAAGTGATGAATATTTGCCACGGAAACAATTGGAATGATATGAAATTTTGAATATTTCATACTTTTTTATATGCATATACATATGTATATACATGTATATATGCTTGTGCATGTGTGTGTGTATGAGAGTGTATAGGAGGATGTTAAATGACAATGATGATGATGATATGTGTGTGTGTGTGGGTGTGTGTATATATATATATATATATATATATATATATATATATATATGTATGTGTTTGTGTGTGTGTGTATGTGTGTGTATATATATAGAGAGAGAGACAGACAGACAGATAATTGAGTACATATATATTACATGAAACTATATATGTACACATATGCATGTACATGTTTATAATTGTATGTATGAATATATATAAATACACACATTATGTGTGTGAATATATATATATATA
>NC_068994.1:36493336-36495171 GCF_001194135.2 Octopus bimaculoides | reverse complement strand
ACGATCAATGGAACAGCTTGCATGTAAATTAACATGCAAGTGGCTGAGCATTCCACAGACACGTGTACCCTTAACATAGTTCTCGGGGAGTTTCAGTGTGACACAGAGTGTGACACAGAGTGTGACACAGAGTGTGACACAGAGTGTGACACAGAGTGTGACACAGAGTGTGACACAGAGTGTGACAAGGCTGGCTCTTTGAAATACAGGTACTACTCATTTTTGTCAGCTGAGTGGACTGCAGCAATATGAAATTAAGTGTCTTTCTCAAGGACACAATGCGCTGCCGGGAATTGAACTCATGACCTTATGATCATGAGCCGAATGCGTCTAATCACTAAGCCACACACTTTCACATATATATGTATATATATATATATATATAGCGGCTGCTTTCTCATGTATGAGCAAAGCCATTACTAGAAAGAATCCTTGAAATAAGTATTTGATAAATATGCATTGCTTGAGTAGGAGACCCATCAGGCTAACTATAATCATAGTTGTTGCAGATACCGGTGTCACACAACTGGCACCCATGCCAGTGGCACATAAAAACAGCCATCACACTCTTGGAGTAGCTGGCATTAGGAAGGGTATCTAGTCACAGAAACTATGCTAAACAAGACCAGAGTTTGGTGCAGCCCCTCAGCTTACCAGCCCTGGTCAAACCATCCAACCCAGCCAGCATGGACAACAGATGTTAAATGATGATGATGATGATGATGATGATGATATATATATATATATGATGATGATGATAATAATAATAATAATAAATTGCAAGTTTGTGTGTTTGTGAATTTGTTACTTTAACTCCTCTGAGACTCTCCAACAGACCTTGATGAAACTTGACATATGTATGCTGCTTATGCCCGTATGCTCACCTACACACCTGGAATTTACTTAAAAAATCGATTTTTAATCAGCATCAATTTTTCACAAATCATACAATTTTGGTATTTTTCACACTAGTCATCGTGATATCAATTTGACAAAAAATGTTTCATGGGTATAAACAGACAGCTTATTAACGGTAATCTATGTAGCATTTGCTAATTCTTCATTTCAATGCGAATTGTTTTGATTTGCTAAAACTTATTACTTCAATGTGTTGCTTTAATTCCAGTGTTTCAGATTTTGATTAGGTAAGAGCATTTTATTTCTCAAGCAAAATTTAGGCATTTTGCACACTAGCCGTCGTGACATTAATTTGATGAAATCTGCCCCAAAGCAGAGAATTTCACCATTTTACACACATGCACAAAAACAACAAAGACACAGGTTTGCTACCAGACTCTGCTCATTTTTTTGTCAAATTGATCCTACCCATTAATATAGATTTTTAATTTTTTTAAAATGTCAAAATTTGACGCAAAATGTTTCATGGCTATAAACAGACATCTTATCAACAGTAATTTATTACCAGGTACCTCAGATAGTATATAAGTCAATAAATGGTGGAGTTGTGTTAGCCACACGTGGAGTTGTGTTAACCGCACGTGGAGAGAAAATAGAAAATAATAATAAGGCAGAATGCTAAATTGAAAGCATATTTTAATATAGATGTGCATAAGGAGGATTAAAAAGGATTTCTAACTGGCTTTCATTGCATGGCAAATTTTCAAGAAGAGGTGAAATGAAAATAATGTTTTTGACAAAAATATTAAAAAATAAATATACCAATACATCATATTGTCTTTGAGTTTTTAAAGTTCAATGGTAATCCATGTAGATAATTGTTAGATAGATTAGGATGCATGGAATTAAGAATCCTGTTGTGTTTAAAAAAGGCTGAGAGTTTATGTGTTAAACAGGAAGTGTGGTGTCAAAACAGG
>NC_068994.1:36489101-36493094 GCF_001194135.2 Octopus bimaculoides | reverse complement strand
CATAAAAGACAGAAAGAGATAGATAGATAGATAAAGACAGATAGTGAGAGGGGATCTTTTCTGTGGCTATCAAAGATTTTGCAATTTTAAAATTAAGTGAAAATTTTCAAATTTGGTGTAATTTTTTCACAATGAGTCTAATTTTGTGATTAATTTATTCCAGGAAAATTTGGGAAAATGTTACAGATGTTTAAAGTTTGATCATTTTTAACCAACCAGAAAACAAGATTTATAAGCTAATGTTTTCTGTGTGATAGCTGTCTATCACAAAATGAAAGCAAACCATTACTGCAATGACATTCTTAACAAAATAAAAGCAATTACATGTCATATCAAGAGAGAAAGAGTGGGGAGCAGCATACATGAAAGATATACATATACAGAGAAAAAGTGAGAGAGAAAGTTTGGTAAATATATATGGAGTAGGGAAAGAGTAAAAGATAGAGAGAGACAGATAGGACACATACAGAGAAGTAGATTCATAAATCTGAAATTTGAGTTATTTCCTGTGTCAAATTATAGTTTTTGATTAGTATTTACCGTCCCAAACAACCATATCTGGCCTGTTATGCTTACACTTGACATGTTTTGATGGGAATCTTCCACCAGTATTCCTTGTGTTGATATTTGTGTACATATTCGATAACAGAGAGATTCTCTATATTTATTCCAGGACAGTCTTATTTCCGAATGGCACTGTATATCGATTCTGCAATGTAATCTCAAGGTAGTACCTTGATGACATTTTTGGGCTGCTGCTAATCACATGTGATGTCTTCCATAGAAATATGACATGATCTACATTTACAGTTACATTTTAGAACTCCAAGGGCTTCACTGTCTCTTTTGTTGATTAGATATTTGGTAACAATCTCCTGTTCTTAGACTGCAAATGCTTAGCCTCAAAGTGTGATGTGATGTAGTGGTCACAAGTCCAAGAGAGGCTTTGTTTCATGTCAATGTTACTATCTTCTTCAAGTCTACAAAAAACATACCCATGCTTGGTATTTCTTT
This sequence comes from Octopus bimaculoides, assembly GCF_001194135.2. Classification (NCBI taxonomy): domain Eukaryota; kingdom Metazoa; phylum Mollusca; class Cephalopoda; order Octopoda; family Octopodidae; genus Octopus; species Octopus bimaculoides. Next base: position 36,492,080 of record NC_068994.1, on the reverse strand, counting down.
GGTATGCTGAGCTTTTCACTTCTAGGTATTCTTTGAGGTATGCTAGTCTGGCTGATTTGAGGTTATGTGGTAGGTCATCAGGAAGAGAGTACTGTATGTATGTGTAAATATATGTGTATGTGTGTGATAGTATATATGTGTATATATGTAAGTATATCTTTTATCTTTTACTGGTTTCTGCCCAGGGCTGAGGTCATGCTGGTGCATGTGTATAATTATATGTATGTATGTCTGTAAATGTAATGCATGTGTATATCCATGAGTGCATATGCATGAAGATACAGGGTTCAATGGGTAAATTGTCACCATTTTATATTTTTAATTTTAGGCATACTCATTGTTTGTTTCTGATTTTGTTGACCACACAGTATAATAAGGTTAGTTGAGTACCAACTGTGAGAAAAACAGCACCATGACACAATTCATTCTGCCAGAAATTTGGAAAAGACATGCTGTACTGCATGGCATTTGCATTGGAAGCTCCAATACTAACATTTCAGAATGTTTGGGTTTCAATCTGAGGACATGTACTGAGAGTGATAAAAATCAAACATCCAGTCAACATCATGGTGTTTGGAGGGATCACTAGTGATGGTAATTTTATGCCTCCATTCATCTTTCCACATGGCCTCAGACTCAACACAGAGGCCTACATCAAGAGCCTGGACGAGGTAGTGTTGCCATGGGCCAAGAGGGTGGCTGCTGGAAGACACTACGTCTAGCAACGGAACTCTGCACAAAAGCAGAAGAACCCAGTCATGGGTGTCAGACAATTTCTGCATCCTTTGGTTTGGGTTTAAAAGTTCAAAGTGGACTAAACCTTTCATATCTCACCAAACAGTTAACAACACCTTACATAGGTGAAGACCATTTTTAGCCTGGGATGTATTTCTCCTTTACCTACCCACTGTCTTCAGCACTTGACATTTTTATAGCGAACTCATTTCTCAACAGAGTCACTATTCAGTCCCAAAAAGGTTCATTCGTAAAATGTGGCATCAAAGAAAAGCACACATTTACTCTCTGCACGGGATTAGACTCAGAAAGTTTGTGAGGAACCCATCGACCTAATTTACTGACTTTTCCGACAGCACACAAGTGTCGAAGAATGGTTGAATAACCAAATCCAAGCTTCTCTGCTAATTCTTCGACAGTTACGATGGGATTTTGTTCCACCAGGGTTTGCAGGATGTCCTTGTCAAGCTCTACAGATCTTCCAGGACACAGCTCGTCTTCTAAGCTGTAGTTTCTGGCTTGGAATTTCTGGAACCACCATTGAAACTGGTTTACACTTATTGTCCGGGCACCATACATGGCATTAATATTCCTCATACTTTCTATTGCATTGTTGCCTTTATTGAACTCATAATGCAAAATATGCTGAATATACTCCTTTGTCACTTCCATGATAGCTTTGAAAAAATAACTGTTAAAATCAAACTGCACTCTTCAGAACTTGCACAAAGAATAAGGACAAGGTAAAATTACTACCTGCTTTTATAACAAGTTGATGCTGGTAGTTCATCCCATCCCCTTCCGACTTTTAGTTCATGCAACTGAAAAAAACCACATTATTTGTGGGATGACTTAATAGAAAGACACACACATGCAAAATCCCAACTCACAGACACAGAGACACACACTCACACCGGGACACATGAACACATGCGCATATGTACTAAGATGCCCACATTCACACATATACAGACACACACAAATATATATATACATATACACATATGCGTGCATACATACATACATACATACATATATATATATATATATATATATATATATATATACACACACATGTATTTCCACTAATGCATGTAATTACATTTTGGACGTTCACTTGTCTTATACATATCTGCACTAACTTTCCTCGTTGTTAATGCCATTCACTATATAGGCACAAATGTAATTCTTTCCCAAATAAACTGCACTTCATATTCAAGGTTCTAATGAAGATATAAGGTGTTATTCAGGCCCTCAAGTATGAGTGCATTGCATCTTATAGAAGAAATAATTGTAAGCTAATGAAGTTTCTCACGATAGTCATTTATTCCTTTGACATCTCTCTTTCTTATGTGTGTGTCTGTCTGTGCATGTGTGTATGTGTGTGTGAGAGTGCATGTGTGTGTGTGTGTTTGTGTTTTTGTATACATATATTCTTACTGGTAGGTATAGTTAATCTTTCTCTACACCTGGGTATACCCATCAGCATACACATCTTAGAATTAATCTCATTCTAATTATGGGCAGAACTTCTGGATCTCATCCCTCACATATATGCTTTCAAATTGGTAATGCATTCCAGTATAAATGCTTAAATGAAATTAGTTTGCCTAACTAAATTCTTTATCTTTGAGGCTCCAATAAAATTATAAGGTGTTACTCAAGAACTCAAGCATGAACCCACTGCATCTTATAGCAGAAACAGCTGTACACTAATGAAGTTCATAAGATAATCATTTATTCCTTTGTCATCAATATTTTCCTATATATATATATATATATATATATATATATATAATTAACATAATATGGTAAAAATTCGATATTAATTAATATCAATTTAATACCACGAAACTAGCACATTAAAAGAATCAGAAGGTTCATGAAAAAATATTTTTAGAGATCCTAAAAAGATTATAGTACTTGTGTATATAAGATTGACCAGTGACCGGTCTATCAATATGCTAGAAGAAGCTTACTTAAAAAATTCTCAGATACGGATTCAGCGGAGCAAAAACAGGCGGGCTAGACCAGTGAAAATTGTACATACCTCAATTATCTGCAGACTATAGTTTCAAAATCAATACTTCCAAAATAAAAGTATCTATTTATCTTCAGTACAGATTGCCGATATTTTTACAATCGAACAGAATCTCGTGCTAGTTGTCTTCAACCAGTGAAAACGTGCACGTGATTCTATCCATTATAAAGATTAAAATTCAAAAGTCTTAGTTTTGGCGCGCT
>NC_068994.1:36488118-36488978 GCF_001194135.2 Octopus bimaculoides | reverse complement strand
TATGGTTGCTCCACTGAATCCGTATATATATATATATGTATATATATATATATATATATATATATATATATATATACTAGCAGTACAGCCCAGCTTTGCCCGGGATTAAGTTGGAATTATTAAGCTAATCAAGTTCTTTATTTCAAACCAAACTAAGTAACATCGACGTCAAATTTGGGCAGAATCAGTGTTGTGTTGCAACTGGAGTGCATGGGTTGGGAGGTTGATCGGCAGAGGTGATCAGGTTACATATACCAGCCCTTTGAAAACACCACACCATCATCTAACCCCTCTTTGCCCATGGGTTAGGAATCCTTCCAGTAAGGAAATTAGAATGAACAAAAGGGCTCCCGATTCTCTGTGTCAGAAGCAGTTATGTTCAGATCACAACTAAGTCTTTATATATATATATCTGAGAACACGGATGTTACGTACGTAAAATGTTAATGTGTGAAACTGCAGCAGTCCATAGATAATTCTTTATTCTGTATATTTCTCATTTTGTCCTGTTCTGGCATTTTGCGAAATTTTTCTGGAGAACATTATTTTTCTTTGTTGTTGGGTCGTTGATGACCTCTTTCTAGCATATTGGATGTCCGCCTAGTGGTCATCTCTTATACACATGTAATACAATATTTTCTGAATTTTCAGATTTCTTTATATGCTAGGCCACTTGGTTTTAAATTGAATTAATATTCAATTTATCACCCTATCTATATCAATATATATATATATATATATATATATATATATGGGCAACATACACACACACACACGCACATACATACACCAATTGCATACATATTTTTGGTATGCATACATGTTCGTGTGTGTGTGTGTGTTTGTTGCCCGTATATTAA
>NC_068994.1:36447589-36487908 GCF_001194135.2 Octopus bimaculoides | reverse complement strand
ATGACGAATGTCCTCCTAAAATTGGAGCAACATGTGTGCTAATTTGTGGACGTGCATAAATTATATTCACGTACACACACACACATCTTGGCTTTTATATATATACGGATATATATATATATATATATATATATATCATCATCGTTGTTGTTTAACATCCGCTTTCCATGCTAGCATGGGTTGGACGATTTGACTGAGGACTGGTGGACCAGGAGGCGACACTAGGCTCCAATCTGATTTGACAGTTTCTACAGCTGGATGCCCTTCCTAACGCCAACCACTCCAAGAGTGTAGTGGGTGCTTTTATGTGCCACCGGCACGAGGGCTAGTTAGTCAGTACTGGTGACGGCCACGCACGAAATGGTGTATTTTACGTGCCACCTGCACAGGAGCCAGTCTATCTGCATTGGCAACGATCTCGCTCGAATGTCTTTTCACGTGTCACTGGCACAAGTGACAGGAAAGCGACGTTGGTAACGATCACGCTGGTGCTATTTACGCCCCACCATGGCCACAGTCTAATGACTGAAACAAGTAAAAGATAACATGCGTTTCTTCTAAGTACTAATTTATAAACAGTCAAGTTGGTCCCCACACAGTTGATAAGCACATAAGAAATAGTGTCCAATCACCTTCAAATAATAAACCACGAATTTTGGAAAACAAAAAGATTATTCAGTGGGATTTCCATTGTGCATAAAGATGTGATGGTCACGTCAGCAACGCCTCTAACCACCAAGGACCAACACAGTGATAAATTTATACAATTTCAAAGAAAGAATACCCAACTTCTGTGATATACAAAATTCCTATCCTAAAATAACAGCGAAAGATAATGAGTGTTATTTTCTTACTACAGATTTAACAAATAAATAAATAAATAAACGAACAACGATTCCTTTGACAACAATTTTCAATCAATAACGAGTGTTCACCTAGCTGAAAGAATCACATAAACTAACTGCAAGATGTTATTTTATGTAAGGGAGGTAACTAATTGTAACGTTATTTTTCCTGTGCCATTTATTCTCAACACAATTACAAAAATAAATCGATGATAATGTTACTTCACAGCAACCGATCTTACTGAACTCTCCTACAAACTAATTCATGATTAACTGTAATAATCCTATAAAATCAAAAAAAAAATACATTAAAAGTATTAATGAGAGTTTTTTGTCAGCACGGCAGGATATGTGTTTTATATACGCTTGTGAGGAGAATCAAGTTGTACGCAAAACCTTTTCAGTCCCTACCCAAACTAGTTAGGTCAATAAAAACAATGCTCAGTCAGTTGGTCAAGTCTGCTGTGGTGATGGGTATATAGACACGGGAAAAAACAGGGGACCTAGTTCGAATGCTTGCAACATTAAAATCTACTGATCTTGATGATGGCAAAATAATAGTGGTTGTGAAGGTGTGTGAAAGTGTGTGTGTGTGTGTGTCAGATGAGGTGGGTTGGCTATTTCTAGAAGAGGTCTTGTTTGTAAACTCAATGTTTATCACTGTATACTGAAAAAGAAAAGATTGGCATTCGACAGTATAGTGTCGTCTGATACACTTCCATCTTTAATTATTTGGTTATAGCTTTGGAAACGTATAGGTAAAGTTAAGACAGAGATTCTAATACTTGCAGCTTAATTCCATACCACACACCCATAACACACACACACACATATATATATCACAGCTATTTTCCAACGAAGATGCTTCTGAAAAGTCTGAAAATTAAATGTTTTTGTGAGTGATGCCAAATATTTTGGTTTTACATTACACACACACCTACACGTGCATACATGCATCTGTGTGTGCTTATGATCATTATAAAGTCTTTATGCCATTTTACATTTGTCTAACATTATGTCTATACACTGAAGAATTAATCAATAAGTATGAATGAAGGAATACAATAATTTTTTAAAAACAGTTTTAATCTTGAGATTGTTAATTTTCAGCAATTCCCACTTTTTTTTACATAAACAAACTCTGATGTAACTAGAAATAACTTTTGCAGCTGATTTTCAGTTATACCTTGAATCACATTAGTTATCCTTATCTCCAAGACATCTGAGAATGGAATTTAGTTGAACAAACTATCAACTTTAGATCTCCCTGTAAAATAAACTAAAAATCTGGAACAAAATTATAATAAATTTCTTTTTTGATGGCAGTAAAATAAAGACATCAGGACTTTAAATGCTCTTTAGAGATTGATCCTATGATATATAGAACTAAATTTATATGAATCTTAGATTTCAAAAAGACTATAATTATCCTACAAATTAATCGTAAATAATTTTTAATGACACTTTATAAAAAGAGGTATACAAAGTTACTGCAGACAGAGAACATACACATACACACACACACACTCACATAGACACTGGATTAACATCTAATCATTCCATATTAGCATATATTGTGTTTGAGTTTTTACTGCAGAGTTTTTCCATAAATCTTAATTTTGTAACAAGTATTCTATCAAGCGCTGTTAAGATCCAAATTTCAAGTTTTATTTTATCTAAACACTAATTCTATATGCTTATATTGCCATATATATTCTGCATCAGCTATGTAATAATACTGAAGTCCTCTCACAGCTTGCTTCTACTTCTACCATATTTGTCTCTCGTGCTTATATGTTCATATCAAATGGTTTGTATTCAACTTGTCTCCCTTGAGTCACAATAGCTTCACTTTCTTTACTGTATATATCTTAATTTCCAACAGACAAACATATATTCATGCCTATCCTTTTGTTTGCTTACTATAATAATTGAATCGTGGCATCTGTCAACAAAATACAATAGTCAACACAACTTTATATTCTAATATTTCTTCAGTGCCTTTACAATATTTTACAAAGGTAAAGTAAATATATCAAGATAATAAATATAGACACAAAAAGACACACACTCATACACAACAAATTAGAAAATAGAATATAATAAATATATATTGATTTTAATTTTGTCCATACAATGTTACATACTCAATTACTTAATACATTATAAATATGACTATAACAATATGAATAAATATTTCAATATTACTAAAAATAACAATAACTATCTTCCTCATAAATATGGCATACATGCACATTAAAATATTATCTTATTGTATTTATTTTGCAATGAGATTACAACTATAGATTTAACAGTTCTTTTATTTTATCATTAAATATTCTTAGTTTCTAACATTCCTCGTACATAGTATCAGATGTTCATGCCATGGTACATGTACCTCAAGGCATATGCAAAAGAAATTGCAAGGACAGCCAAGAGTTATAACTCTGGAATTTTCAACTAATCACAACCAACTAAACACATTATATATATCTGAGGAATGTATAGTGTGGAGGGCTTTTCATTGTTACCATTATTTGGGGTAATTTTCTTGAAGATTGACAGGCAAAAAGTAAGATCAGAACATGTGTTGCACCTCTCACAGTAAAGATTACTCTTAATAACTCCCATATTTCTAATTTCATTTGTATTTTTATAGTAGCATATAAACAAATACAGAACATGATTTCCCACTAGCTGTTCTTGTTTTTGACATTTTCAGCTATCCTGACTGTAATTTGAAACAATGTTCCTTAAATTTGATATAATTTAACTGAGGTTCTCATCTGCCACTTACTCAAAGACTCCAGTATCATGAAAAACAAAATAGTTATGTTAACAACGCAGCAAACAATATGTTTTTGTAGCTGCTGTTGCTCCAAGTCAGCCTATGTGAACAGATCTAGAGGTAAAGTCATTCCAGATATGATCATCCTGTCTTTTTGCATAGGGCTGACTAAATTATCCATTATTTCTTTCTTTGGGTGACCTTAGGATGATTTAGCTGCTATATCCAGCTGGTTGAGTAGCTATATAGAGGTTTCCAAGTCTCTAAAAAGTTGAATTTCTTAGCTAAAATTAATTTTAACAAATATCGTTCCATTACCATGTTACCTGCTTTTTTTCCATATTAATCATTTATTTAATAAGGGCTGAGCTTTCAGAAAATAGTTTATGTAAAGGATATGTGAATGTATGTGAATTTAGAGCACTTCAAATTCCAGTATGCTTTAAATATACTTGTATCTAATACAACTGTGTGTGTGTGAGTGAGTGTGTGTGTATGTGTGTGTGTACATTGGTGTGAGAGAGTGTGTTTATACATACATGTACAAACACATATGTACACACATACACATTCATACATCCATCTTTCCATCCATCCAGACATACATATATACATATGTGCATTTATTTGACATGTGATGAACAGAAACTGAATTGTTCAATACAATCTTAAAAATCTGAAAAAGATTAAATTAATAGTGCCTGAATAGATAAATAAATAAGTAAACAAATAAAAAGAAATAATAATTCCATTGATGCTAATGATAACCCTTTCTACAAAGATACATAATATACATAACAGATGCTGTCTTTTATTTCTACTCACTTCTTTGTGTTTTATCCAAATTTACTTGCTGCTGCTATTGTGGAGAAATTAAGATTTTTAGTCATATTCAAAATTTATTGCATCACCTAGTTTTCAAAATTTCTTATAATTTCTTACCACTTACCAAGATCAGTCAACTGAAGCAAAACACTCACTAAGTATTTACTAATTTTATAAGAAAAGAGAGCATAAGTGAGCAGCTGCTGTATTACAAATATGATAGATGAAACTTTGAAAAAAAAAGAAAAAAGGTTAGTGGGTAAATGAATCATTTAATCTCAAAACTCAACTCTTGGCATATTGATTGTTATTAATATAACTTTTTGAAGTGTTTTCTGAATACATCAAAAAAATGTTTTAAATACATATAACCTTATTGTTATACTATAGGTTTTCTGGGTAATTAAGCTAATTAAAAAAAGAAATTTCTCTCTGTAGTGTTGTGTTAAGTTTAGTCACTGATTATTTTCAGTGCCATATTTCTAGATATAATCATTGTCTAGTGTAAATTTATTACTGCATATATATATTAAATCATGGAGTGGCTGTGTGGTAAGTAGCTTGCTTATGAACCACATGGTTCCGGGTTCAGTCCCACTGCATGGCACCTTGGGCAAGTGTCTTCTACTATAGCATCAGACCAACTAAAGCCTTGTGAGTGGATTTGGTAGATGGAAATTGAAAGAAGCCCATCGTGTATATATATATATATATATATATATATATATATATATATATGTTTGTGTGTCTGTGTTTGTCCCCCCAACATCACTTGACAACTGATGCTGGTGTGTTTACGTCCCCACAACTTAGCGGTTCAGCAAAAGAGACTGATAGAATAAGTACTAGGCTTACAAAGAATAAGTCCCAGGGTCGATTTGTTCAACTAAAGGTGGTGCTCCAGCATGGCTACAGTCAAATGACTGAAACAAGTAAAAGAGTAAAGAGTAAAATAGTAAATATTTTAGACGCAATGAAAATTTTAGGAAAATAAAAAGAAACTAAGTGGAAATTTTACCAGTGTGTGTGTTAAATTTTAAGGCACAATAAGAAAATGACTCTCCCCAGACACAACTAAATATTTTAGGTTATTCGTAAACTCATTAGAGTGTCACATGAAATGCCTTGCAACATTTACTATTGAGGCAGCAAGCTAGCAGAATTGTTAGCACACCAGACAAAATGCTTTGATAGGCGATCTCAACAACACCTTTGTTTCAGATGTTGTTCAAGCTGGAATTTTAGTGGCAAACCAAACTGAGTATTTATAGTACATACCTATTACATTATGTCATTAGACGCAATTTTTTTTACATGTATATATGTATGTGTGTGTGTGTGTGTGTGTGTGTGTGTGTGTGTGTGTGTGTGTGTGTGTGTGTGTGCATATGTATGTATGTATACACACACACATAAATATATACATATGACAAGCTTCATTTTGATCTACCATATTTAGTGACAAGGCTTTTGGTTGACCCAAGGCTAGAGTAAAAGACATTTGCCCAAGATGCCTACAGAGAGACTGAACCTGAAACCATGTAGGTGGGAGGTTTTAGTCATAGGACTGCAGCCATGGTGGACCACCACTTTAGTTTATTTTCTATTAGTTTTGAACTTTGTTCCCCAAATTACTGTTCTTCTCAAAGTGCTATGGACCAGACTTTATGACGAAAATGTCATGTTCAGCACATTTTGCCATTTGAAGACTTGACTCTGAACCACAATAATGCAACATCGTCTGACACACTGTACTGTAATTCATGTACATAAAAACTTATGCAATGAAAACACTGTAGACCTCCTCTTGGAAACCTTCATCACCAAAATGAGTGAGGATAGAAAAATTTTTGGAATGATTTGAAGCATTACTTTCCCATATAAATGAGGTTGAGCTCATCTTGGAGTGTAACAGTATCTTCTGGAGTTTGGATAGTCATTGATAGTTTTGCATCATCAGTGTAACTCAATAGTTTGGATATGTGCACTTGTGATAGGTCAATGATAAATAATTATAGTCCTAGAATTGTTCTCTGAGGCAAACCACTTATTATAGGTGACTTTGCAGAGTGAAAACCATTTGCAACAACAGATTGTCTCCTACCATGTAGGAAATCCAAAAGCCATCCTCTGAGTTTTCTTGTGATACTAAGATCCCTTAACTTATGATTGATGATCCCAATCTTGTTAAATGCCTTAAGAAAATCAAAGTATATACAGTCAGTGTCCTTTCCTCTCAAGAGATTATTAAGAATGGTCTTATGGTGTTGTAATAATTGTGAAAGGCAACTTCATCCAGTCCAAAAACCATGCTGTATATCATCTATGAGGTTGTTTAATTCTATTTGGGATAATGCTTCTGATAATTTGATAAGTCTGAGATGGGAGAGAATCAGGTCTGTAATTTTTAGCTTCAGTCCTGTTACCATCCTTGTGTATAGGTGTTAGCATTGTCATTAAGTAGGTCTGGGAATTTTCCGGTATCTAGTGACTTTTGAAATAGTATCTCTAATGGCTTCATGAGGTTGTTTTTGCACATTTTTAGCAGTATGGCTTGGAGACCATGTAGTCTAGATGCTGAGTTTGAATCTTGGTCATTAACTGTAAGTTATAGTGTCATCGTCCATAATATCATTAATTTTCAGAATAGCAACAGATTTTTAGGATTCCAGGTTATGTATGTAGACATTATTAAGTGTGATTTAGCATTTAGTAGTAATGGTGGTGGTGTTGCTGTAAGATGAGTGGTTTGGCATTGGCTGGTATTACTTGTATGAATTGTGCATCCTGTCCCAGGAAAATGGGTGAAGCTATAGTCATTGTATATGCACAGTCTCTCGCATTGTGAGTTGTGGCATATTTTGGGGTTCCATGTGTTCATGATTTTACTTTATTTACAGTTGGCAAATTTATCATGGAGCTGTTAGGTATACATTCAGATTGAAGTGGATAGTGGGGAGAAAGGAGTGGTTCTTTACTAATTGGAATAGTAGTAGTGGTAATAGTAGTAGCAGTAGAATAGGCTGACAATGGTGATGATGGATCTCTTAAGTTATTCTGAGAAGAATTTAAGTGGCCTGACTGTGATGTTTAATAAGTTATCAATTGTTCCAGTATTGAAGAGTGACAGCCAATGATGATCATCTTGTTGCTATTGTCTAGTTGTGGTAAGGGTAATAGCAGTAGAACATAATGACAATGATAATGATGGGTCACTAGTGATATTTCCAGGAAATGAGGAAGTGGACAGTTAGACTGTGAAGGGCTCTTGATTGTGGAGTTTAATATTTCTTCAATTGTGTTAGTATTGAGGAGTGGCCATGGTTTTTGTTGTTACACATATACATACACACACATATATACATACATATATATATATATATATATATAAAATTTAATTCAATTTTTTAATGTTGAGGATGCTTTAGCTCAGTAATATATCTTTCTAGGGATTTTGGTTGGGGTTTCTTTTCATTTATTTTAGTTCTTTGTTCTTATTTTTTTCTAAGCCTAGGGAAGTTAAGTAGGATGTGCAGTATTGAATTTTGCACCCCCGACAAAATTTTAGGGGGTGTAAGTGCACCCTCTATTCCCAGGGCCTTGCTTGTGCCAAAATTTGAAATTAATATTTACTCTGGCTACTTGAATTCTGATTTCAAATCCCACTAAAGGAAGTTTTGCCTAGCATCACGAAAATAAATTACCAGTCTAGGCCAGTTGACAGGTAGAACTGTCAGAATATCAGATGTGATTCTTCCCAGTATTTGATTCAGCTCTTTGCACTTTGAAATCAAATTCCAGTATGGTCTATATGGGTGGTGAACTTACTCTGTTGCTTGTTTTATCACCACTACCTTTCCCTTATGTACATTTAGCAGTGAAGTCTACTTTGTTGCAAGTATTTGGATAAGGTTTCTTTCTTTTTTAAGGATATTTCCTCTCTCACTCTCACCAGTTTCAGAGGCCCTGAAATAAGTCATGGGCACTGCTCTTCTTGACTAAGCAACAAATAAATAAATAAATAAATAAACAGTTGAATAACTGCAGACATGGCTATTTGGTTAAGAAATCTCCCTCACAACAACAAGGTTTTTGGATTCATTTCCACAGTGCAGCACCTTGGGCAAGTGTCTTCTAGCCCCAAGTTAACCAATGTTGTGTTAGTGAATTTGGTGGATGGAAAATGAACTGAAAGTGACATCTTTGTGTATAAAATTCCCTGTCCCCATTCAGAAATACTGATTTCTAATATTGACACAAGGTTTCAGACTTCCTGTTTTTTTAATCATGGATAGGGGCCGGCATAACTAATTGGTATTAAAGTTTGCTTTGTAACCACATGGCTTCAGGTTCTATCCCACTATAAAACACCATAGGAAAGTGTCTTTTATTTTAGTTTTAGGTTGACCAATATATTGTGAGTAAAACTAGTAGATGAAAATTACAAAAGAAGCTAGTTGTATGTGTGTGTGTGTGTAAACAATGTTCTGTAGCTAGGTGTTTCAACATGTGGAGACAAGTGGAATAAATATATTTTACTTGAAAAACAGCTAAGAGTTAGCAACAGAAATGGCACCCAGCTATGAAATACTACCTCAATAAGTCTCATGCAACCCATGCCAGTGTGGAGAAAAAAATAAAATTAACCCCAAAACAATAAGGATGGTGACTGTGATGGTCTAGTCAATTAAATTAACTTCAGTATATAAAGATGAACAGGAAACTTGACTCTAATGAGATTTGAACTCAGAACATAAAAAGTAGCAGCTGAATTATGTAAAATGTTTTGTCTGATACTTTACCAGTTCTACCAGTCCATTATACTTCCATTGAAATTGGCTTGGCTTGGCTTCATGCCCTTGCTTGAAGGGGCTGGGGTCATTCCAAGTTAGTCGTCCCAGAGGCATCATCATGCACAGAGCCAACAAGGTCCACCAGTACTCTCCATTGCTGGTGGTCCAGTGCCAGCCCCTCTGTATCTTCCAAGGTGATGTTGAACCTCAGGAGATCATCACCAATCATGTCCAGCCATCTAGTCACTTTAGCCTGGAAGACAAAGTTCTGCATCTACAATGTATCGGCCCTCTCCATTGAAATAGTACAATATATAGTAGTAAACTGTCAGATGATTTGGGCATTTATTTTGTTTTTGCCTGTATTTCATGCTCATTGCTATTCAACCATTTAATGCTACTCATTATCCATGTGAATCGGGTCAATGCTTACGCTCAGCAATTCTAAAAATTATGGAAGTTTAATTGGAAAAATATTGTGCATTGAGTACATGGAAGTTTTAATGTAAATATTAGTTCCCAAACTAATATTTACAATATTAAAATTTTCAAGTACACAAGCTGAAACAAATACAGATGCAAAACATTTAGGTATTTTATTTTACTACGTTTTTGTATGCAGCTTGCAAGATTCTTGATGTGAATTTGTGTGTTGAAACAATTGTATCTGGGGAGGGTCACTATGTTAAAACCAATTAAAATAAACACATGCACTTGTTCAAAACCACTTCTCTATTTTGCCCACTAACTGTCCAATGGTCTATTTAATGTGTTGATTGAACAATAAATCAGTTGTTAGTTTTCTGTTAGAGTCCTTTTGCTGCTATTCACAATGTCATCAATGACATGTCCTCACTTTGAGTCTGTCTGAGAACTAGTGATATGCCTTTGAATATGTATGTACATACGTACGTGTGTATGTAGATGTCATCATCATCATCATTTAACAGCTGTTTTCTTTGCTGGCATGGACTGGACTGTTTGACAGGAGCTGGCCAGCTAAAGAACTGCCTGGGCTCCATGTCTGTTTTAGCCTAGTTTCTATAGCTGGATGCCTTTCCTAACACCAACCACTTTACAGTATACTGGATGCTTTTACGCAGTACTGGCACTGGTGCTTTTTATATCCAACCAGCACCCACAAGCCCACAATATTGAGGGTGCTTACTTATGAGTACATTGTGTTGAGCATGTCTGTACGTTTGCATAAGTGCATTCTTATGTATATGTGTTTTTATTTGTGTGGATGATGAAACCTTTTGTTTTTGAGTAGGTAAGCGTCTATGTGTACACTTGTGTATGTGTTCATGCATGCATGTGTGTGTGTATGTGTGGTCATGTTCTTGTGTGTGTGTATGCAGGAGCATAGATGTGTATGGTTGTGTACAGGAACTGTTCACAACAATATGTATGTATCTTTAAGGATTTCTGTGTATCCCACTGACATTCTAATACCCCCCTATATATATATATATATATATATATATATATATATAGGAAAATAATAAAAAATAATAATAATATGGCAGAATGCTAAATTGAAAGCATATTTTAATATAGATGTGCATAAGGAGGATTAAAAAGGATTTCTAACAGGCTTTCATTGCACGGCAAATTTTCAAGAAGAGGGGAAATGAAAATAATGTTTTTTTACAAAAATATTAAAAATATGAAAAAATAGATATACCAATACATTATATTGTCTTTGAGTTCAATGGTAATCCATGTAGAAAATTGTTAGATATGTTAGGATGCATGGAATTAAGAATCATGTTGTGTTTAAAAAAGGCTGAGAGTTTGTGTTAAACAGGAAGTGTGGTGTCAAAACAGGAAGTGTGTGTAAGGGAAGACAATTCTGTGGATATTATACTCTTTAGTTGGAGTTCTGGACTCTTTGTCAACAGGAAGTTTATGTCTGATCTTAGAGAAACAAGAGGTAAATTTATATGTATTTCAATGGGTAGGCGAGAGAAAGGAATATGGTCACCGAGGAGTTTGTATGTTAAGAAGCGTTTGGAATTTCTCTATAAAAAGATTCTCCCTGTTGATTCTTTCTTGTGTAGAGATTCTGTCTTTACACTGATAGAAAGGGAATATAAAGAATTTAGGGTTTTATTTTTGGCGCAAGAGTCTATGTGGCCACAGACCTTCAGAAGAATAAAGGACAAAGTCAACTTTAGTAAGATTTGAATACAAAAAGTAAAGGGTTGTAACTAAATACCACAAGCCGACCACTAAGTATTATTTTACATTTTATTATATACACTTATGTATACAATTGCAGGCATAGGTATGTGGTTATGAAGTTAACTCTGCAACAATTTTGGTCTGAGGTTTGGTCCCACAGCCTAGCATTCTGGTTCAGTGTCTTCTATTATGGTCTCAGGTCCAATGCCTGCTGAGTAAACCTGGTAACTGTACAGAAGCACCTTGTACACACACACGGACACACATTCATTCACATATGCAGATTTGTATGAATATGTGAGTGTGTGCATGTGACTAGCTGTATCTACATTTATCTATATGCTGACACTGCTTGTAAAAACAGCACCTTTGTTTATATTTCACAATTTAGTGATGTGACAAATACATATTATTAACTTAGGTATCAAACTTTAAAATAAGAACAGGAGTTTCTATGATTGACTAAACTTTTCAAGGTATGGCTTAAGTTCTGTAACTTAGCGTGGCCTAAGTTCTCTAACTGAAACAAGTAAAGAAGTGAGAAGTCTCAACCTAAATGAGAAATGTGTTATTTCTTTTACAATTTTTAGTAGTGTAGTATAATTAATTAAGCAAGGTATGTTAATCCTGGAGAGGTGGAAGGTATCCAATGAAATATTGTTAATTATCTTGAGAGAAAAGCTGAACATAAGAAGCGTCAGTAGTGGTGTGCAAGAGAGACGATTGCGCTGGTTTGGACATGTGGTGAGAATGAATGAGGATAGCTGCGTGAAAAAGTGTCACTCCCTGACAGTTGAGGGAACCCGTGGAAGAGGTAGGCCCAGGAAGACCTGGGCTGAGGTGGTGAGGCAAGACCTTCGAACATTGGGCCTCACCGAGGCGATGACTACTGACCGAGACCTTTGGAAATGTGCTGTGCGTGAGAAGACCCGGCAAGCCAAGTGAGATCGTTGCCAGTGCCCCTGGACTGGCTCTTGTGCGGGTGGCACATAAAAGACACCATTTCGAGCGTGGCCGTTTTCGTGCGGGTGACACGTAAAAGCACCCACTACACTCTCTGAGTGGTTGGCGTTAGGAAGGGCATCCAGCTGTAGAAACTCTGCCAAATTAGATTGGAGCCTGGTGTAGCCATCCGGTTGCACCAGTCCTCAGTCAAATCGTCCAACCCATGCTAGCATGGAAAGCGGACGTTAAACGATGATGATGATGATGATCTAATCTGACTTCCTACCATCTGCCTCAAGGAAGCAGAGAAAATTATGTTCTAAAAGATACATACAGTTGAACTTTAAGCCTTAATCAAGAATCTATTCAAAAAAAGGGTTTAACCCATTAGCAATAAGTTTACTCTGTCAAATATAATACTTATTTATTCACAATGTTTTGATTTAAACTGCATTATCTCATATCTTTGAGATTTCAGTGATGTAATTGTTTATATGTAGAATGATGTTCATGGTAGGTGCGAGAGACCAGATCTGGCTGGTTTGAACACAAAACTGGAAAAATATTTTAGCTAGATATGGCTGGTTTAAATGCTAAAGGCTTTAATAGAAATGTTGAATAGAGCTCTGCTGAAAAAAAAATGTTTTTCAGTACGATCTCTCTGTGACCATTTCATATTTTTGTCTATCAGCAATTACATTGCCTAATCTGAACTTTCTTTCTTGTAAGATTTTAAGATGTGATTTGAAGAAGGTATTACTGCTAGTTTTGAAGGAGATGTTGCTGGTATTGAGAAAGAGCAAATTCTCACAGCATAACAGAATACAAAAATAAGGCTCCATTATTCAAAAAACAAAAGTTAGTTTCCTGATGAATGAAAGATTCTTTAAAAATAAAAGAGACAAGTACGCTGCCAAAACACTACATCACTAATATGATAGTCAACACTGTACAAAATCAGTGGGTATAACATATTGCTAACATTACCAATAACTTTCTACAATTGCTTTTCTATGTATCAGAAAGTTATATTAAAAACAAATATAAAATAATATTCATTAGAAGGCTTAATCAAATAAAACATGAATATAAATGCTTACCTTCAAAAATATAAAATATTAATGGGTCACTCTAAAAAGAAAACAAACACTTTAGGTACAGCAAATACTGAAGACCTGATATTATTTTCTACAGCAACAATGAAAAATTCAGACTTCTTCAATAAACTCACCTTTAAAACAAAGATTATATAGTTATGTCACTAAACTGTACAAGTATATATCCTCAATAACGACAAGAAAACTACATCTGAAATACAAAACAAATGCTGAAGATTGTCCTACATAGGAGCCTCTATGCAAGTTGCTCAATCATGAAATGGCATCCAAGTCTCCTTAAAATTATACTCTATTATTTTTGATGAATACACTAGATAATATAGTATTAGATATTCCTTCAAATGACAGGATGGTCACAACCAAAATGCCTTGACAATAGGTCTGTCCTATCAAGGTTGAGCTGGTTCTAAACAAGAATACTATATACATATTTTTTTTTTTTATCTTAAGCATATTTGTAATCAGCTCAGCAGTCTACTCGATCTACTCAAATAAAGCAGATTTGATTCTTCATCAATGACAAAACAGCAAATGGTAGGTAATTGCAGTAATACTCCATAGAATGTAAGCCATTGTTCTGTTTTGAACATTCCTCCATCCTAATCTAAACAAACCTTGCCTCATCTCTCCCACTTAATGTCTGATATTGTCATAAGGATGACATAGTGATGTACACCGTCTTGAGTATTTTTGAAACTGGCAGAGACCATCCTTTACTAGATCTGTTCACAGTCAGTTTCTTCCAGAGTGAGATGGAGAAAGAAGGGATAGAATCAATTCTACTAGAGTTAGGTACTTTATTTATTGCTCCTAAAAGGCAAAGGTGTTCTGGGTGGGATCTAAACTCAGAGAGCAGAGAGCCAGTGCCATCTTAAGGTATGAACACACTGGGTATTTACCCAGAGGTCCACAGCTCATCACTTTGCTTAAGGGTTTATAATACTGTTGAAATGAACTGCTGAGTGCAAGAACAAATATTGCATGTAATCTATCTTATACTCTAAATGACTGCTAATTCATCAACTCAAATCAAGCTAAACATTATTTTTGGAGATGGACAAAGTTGGATTATAAGATGAAAGAAATAAAAATGTATAACATTCATGTCACTCTAATTATAATTAGTGTCTTAATAGGAGTGAAGTTATTACAACTGTGAATCCAAATAGAGATACAGTCTTGGCTTATCTATTGCTTGTCTGGAAAAAAAGCATCCATTCACAAACTAAATAGGTTTTTTTTAATGTGCACAAGATTCTAGATTTAGAGAAAAGAAAAAGAAATTGTAATTGACCAAAGTAATTGATTGCTTGAAGATCTTTGGAGTCAAATACTTCAGCAGAAATGAAGGTGAATGTTGGACTTAGGAAACACCAACAAGTTGGAATTGTTCCACTTTGATGGGAGATTTTTCAGATTTTTGTTTACACAGTGCCCTTGGAAATGCCCTTTGAAAATGCTGTTAGAAATGCTCTTTTTAGTAAAATATTAATTTTCAAAAATTTATAGGTGCAGGCATGGTTGTGTGGTAAGAAGCTTGTGTCCCAACCACATGGTTCCAGGTTCAGTCTTCTACTATAGCCTCAGGCCGACCAAGCCTTGTGAATGGATTTGGTAGACGGAAACTTAAAGAAGCCCAACATAAATATATATATATCTCTATACATGTATATATTTGTGTGTGTGTGTCTGTATTTGTCCCCATCACCATTGCTTGACAACTGATGTTGGTGCGTTTGCGTCCCTGTAACTTAGCGGTTCAGCAAAAGGAACTGATAGAATAAGTACTAGGCTTGGGGTTGATTTGTTCGACTAAAGGCAGTGCTCCAGCATTGCCACAGTCAAATGACTGAAACAAGTAAAAGAATTTTTTTATCTTTAAACCGACCAGCTTTAATCAACTTTGTGGGCACTACGTACAATGATTTTTGTGGTGAGGACTAGGCACTTAAAAACTATTGGAGAATCCTTTACGGTAAAAAAAAAAAAATACATCTTTAGACGTAAGGTGTGTGACTAATGGAAGATTTGGCTTTTCTTTCTAGCATATCCTATGATCACCTTCCTCATTTCTTTCTCACTCCGACAAGAATTTGTTTTTCGATATTTTCTCCCCATTAATAGCATAAACTCATTTATGCTATTAAAAAATTTTCTATCAACTCTAAACCTTACCGGTCGTGGGATATGCTACAAACAACAGCTAAATCTCCTTTAAATCACACGCCTTTCTCTCTCTTTCTCTCTTTTCTTTTATTGAAAAGAGAGAAAGTTCTAAAAACTTTGTAACTGACTAAACACATGAGACTACTCAGTGGTTCGATCTGTTAAAAATAGCAGCCAAAACTCCCTGAACTCACTTTACACTTTAGAAAATAGAAGGTAAGTCACGCTGGATAATATTATCATCCTTTAAACAGAAGGCCTTCAAACATGAGTCTGCTCGATCAGAAGTAAGGTAAAGAAAGAAATTATATTGGGCCATCCTTCGATACTAGTATTTTTTTTACGGAAACTGCCGAATTGATGTAAACAAATGCACGAGGTCCTTTGACAGAAAAAGTAATCGTAACGAAAGATCGCCAAATTTTAGCGACGAGAAAATGTGATTATTCATTTTCACTGGAACTAGCTGGAAAAATAGCGGAATGGCAATAAAAAGAAATCGAAATAGTGTCGTTAATGCAACGAGCCGAGATTCTATTAACAAAACAATGCATTTCTCAGCTTGTAAGCACAAACGCACTTTACAAGCGCGCATAAACACTTTCACTTATATCACACAACCACGCACTAGAGGGCGGCCAAAGTGAAACTGCTTTCAATTTTGTTTGAGATGAGACAATGAAACTCCCACTTAGATGAAAAGTGAAAGTTACAATGTATAAAAAAAACAATATCGATATTCAATCATTTTCTGTGTTGTGCGTGTTTTGTACTTTCTCTTGAAAGAATTGTACTTGAACTAAAAGGCGAGATTACACAGTTGTTCGATTCGCAAGAAATAATAGCTAAACAACCCCAAAATGATACCCTCTTTAAAAAAAAAGTGGACAGTAGATAGGGTACAATGGATGATGTACTCGTTTATGTTTTAAAAGAAAGTGCTGGCAACGTGCTATAAGGAAAGATGCGAAGGGAGAACGATTTCAGCCGTAAGCATGACCGAATAGAGCTAAACAGATTTAGCAGCAAACTGTATTTCTTATAATTGTTATAACCGTCGATCTTTAACGTTAAAAAAAAATGAAAAGAAAGAAAGAAAACTGGTAAACTTTTATCTAAGGTTATACCAAACCTTCAAACCTAACAGGGCGATGAATTTTCAAGGACAGTTTATGAAAAATGGTTCCAACTGACCGAAAGCTAAAAAGTTCCACATTCGGAGACTTTCGCTTTGGGTTGGTACAAAATACTTTGAATAAAGAAAACCAAGTAATTTTGTTATATTTCACACATTATTTTCCCCACGCACACACTATTAAAATTTATCTATTACTTATTTTAAATACATATTTTTTTCAAGTGGAAAATTCGCAATTTATATTCTTTTTTTTTTTCGGATTTTTCCAAATTTAATAAGAATTAGATATAATTTTTTTGTTTGTCATACGCATATAAATACGTACATACATGTACACGCACACAAATATATACATGCATAAATACACACAGAAGTAATTTTCATCACAACAATAGAGTTATAGAATGACATTTAGCAAACAAAAACAAAAGTTTCGAGAACTGAAAGCTTTTATTACGAGCCAAAGTGAAAGCCACAATTTTAATTTTACGTTTGAAAAATGAACATAGACACATCTACTGCATTATTTGCCTAACTTTTTAATACATACTATTTTAAAGTCCGATCTTCATTCTATGTTGAATAAATCAAAATTTCTTTGGAATGGTAGATGCCGTAAATCCTTTCACTGTAAATAATTTCCAGCTCTGGATAACTGAAATCGGTCATTGGAATTATATCTTTAGTAACTTTTGTTTCTCTTTCTTTTATTGCAGATCAATTGAAAAGAATATGATCTGAAATGCAAAGATTTTTGCGAAGTGACGTTGCAGTTATGCCCCTTTAACGCTGAACAATGATAATTTTTTCCTCTGCGATAATTAAATGGGAGATATTTATTAAATATCCGTCGTAAATACTTAAATGACCGATAAATAATATAAAGTGACCAAAAACAATCAAATCACTCCAGGTAAGTACAACTTTAAAACTGTTACGTTTTATATTCATATTTCCTTTTCCCCTATCCCTCTTTCTCCCGTATCTCTCTCCCCACCTTCCTTTTGCACTATTAATCCATCCTACAAGCATTCACACGAGTTAGAAGGGTGGAGCATCTCGACGGTCACCCGACTTGGTTTAAATCTACAAATAGCTATCAAATCTTCCTTCAAAATGACATCTTATCCAAGAAAAGTGGAGAGCACCATATATTAGCTAACGAAAGTTCTAGAGATCCTTAAAATGAAAGGATGGTCACAGCCAGAATATATTTAATTATAGAAGTGTATGCTCGATTAGACTTCATCAAGGAGCTACAACAGTATGCACTATAACATTCACTAAAGCAAAGCATTTTTCGACCCCCACCCATTACCTCTTCTGACTTCTCTCACAAACCAGCACATGTTCACACACACACAAAGATGCATTTTCCCTCTTGTTTTCTTTACACAACTTTCTTCTCTCTTATACAGTCACATACAATTTTCTGCTCCATTTCACACATGTTTATATTTCTTTTTATCTGTCACTACCTTAAGCTTTCTTTGTTCCATTATCTTTCATCCCTCAATATTACATAAATTCAAGGCGGCAAACTGGCAGAATCGTTAGCACAGTGGACAAAATGCTCAGTGGCATATCGTCAATCATTATATTTCTGAGTTCAAATTCCGTCAAGATTGACATTGCCTTTCATCCTTTCAGAATTGATAAAATAAGTATCAGTTGAACACTAGGATTGATATAATCAATGTACCCACTTCCCCTTAAATTGCTGGCCTTGTGCCAAAATTTGCTGCCAATATTATATATATTCAACTCTTAGTCAGTCTGCCTTCATGTCTCCATATGTAGCACCTCACTGCTATTCATTCCAAATATTTGGCATTTGAAGCCTTGGATCGTAAGCTTAATCAATTGCTTCTTTAACACCACTGTCTAGTTCTTGGTTGCCTTCAGTGGCATTCTCTTTGTTTCAAGAATTTGGGCCAGAAACTTTCTCCTTTTCTCTCACCTTTCTCAAAGGTTCTGAAAAAATAGAAAATGGTCATGGGTACTGCACTTCCTTCTTAGATGAAGTATGGTCATGGGTACTGCATTTGCCTCTCTGACATTGTAGTATGAAAAAAAAACACACTTGTAACTTTTATAATGCTTCATATAGTTTAGGATAATGACTCCCTCCCTCTTTTGGTATTTATCATCATCTTAGTGAACTGCTGGTTAAGGATTTTGGATACACACAGTGCAGTGGCTTGGACATGAATCACTTATCTAAGACCTGAATCATTTAATCTTCACAGATATGTGAAGATTACTCTCATGAGAATTACGGTTATGTTATGAAGAAAGAAAGTACACAGTTGTTTAGAAAACATTATTTTCTGACTCTGAAAAAACATTTTGGATTTGGTAATGCAAATGTTACGTGTTTCCATCATGAAAGATCAAAGCTTCTGGAATTTAGCATTTGAAAAAAATTCGAAGGTTTTAGTTGCATATTGTTCATAAGCAGCGATGTCACATGCTGTTATGTTTCCATAATAGCATCTAATGCTGCTGAATGAGATAAGGTTGTCATGTTCTCCTTGTGGGATGTTTGTATGATTTCTATCCATAAAATTACTCCATGTCTGATGAAGTTATCTCTTACATTGCATATGGTCGATGCATACTTTTACTTGTTTCAGTCATTGACTGTAACAATGCAAGAGCAACACCTTCAAAGGTTTAATCAAACATATATATTCCATATATATTTATCATCAGTACTTACCTAACTTCTATGTTATGGGATATAAAGAGACACAATATAAACAAGATAAAATGCAGACATACATATATATACACACTGAAGTGTGAATAACCTAAAACAATGTCAATTTACATTAGGTTTCAATTTACAAATACTTCCATGACATTTACTTACAGATCTCTAGGTATAACAGTATCAATAATAAATGTTGACTTTTGTCAATGAATCTTCTTGTTTTCTGCTTTTTTAACTTGTGACATTTATCCATCAACTACCATTTCTTGCTTGACAGCATTTAATTTAACGGCAGGATCTCGAAGTAATTGCAGAATCTCATAGAGTTTCGATAACCATTTCTATTGTTATTATCATGTAGCGTTTTTTAATAAAATTATTATATTATTTCACCCCATCCCTGAAAAACATGCTTATAATATTACTAAAGCAATAGTTCAATATTTCAATGCAACATATTTTGGATATAACATTTTTCAGTGTTGTTATATTTGTCAAGTAGAATAATAGAACACAAAACTCATAGCTGGTTCATTAGATTGTAGTATTCGACAGATTGCTGTGTAGGTGTTTTAACAAGAGTAAAGGTGAGTTACATGAGTATTGATACTTTCAGTAGGAATACACCTGTTCCTAATTTCAGCCTAATCTAAGGTGTCTCCTGGTGGGTTTAAATATCCAATTGCTACAATTCCTTCTCAATCTAAGGGAAACAAATGCAAGCTTTGATTCCAGAAAAGCAAACATAAAGTAAAGATGATGATGACGATAATGAGTTCAACCTCTTGAACTTTAGTTCTTATTTCAATTCGATTTCCTGTACAGAATCTTTCTTGATGACAAATGTTAGATTGGTATGCCATATTTCTGGGGAAATCAAAAGGCATTCATGAAATGTTGAATTTGATGATGAACATAAGGATCACAATGAATGTAAGGCATTCAATAAAACCCATACACATATGGTACAGAGATATTTTTAGACTGGAGAACTAATGTCATGATTTTCTAAATGTTACCAGTATAATACAAATGTTGCCCATTTCTTGTAGGGTAGAATGGTGTTAAGTGACAAAATGAGACACACTTATCAAGTAAGAAAGATTTCAGTTTAGAAGTTTTTTTATGTAAGTGAACATGTCTAGATAAGTCAAAATTAGAAATTTAAAAAATACACATGATCAAGCAAGAAATGACAGTTGATAAATAAATTTCATGACAGGGAAGCAAAAAAAAAAAAAAAAAATGGGATGATTTATTGCTAATAATCTGCAACTTGAGAATTTAGATAATTTTTTTGTTATGTTACTTTTATCTCACTACCTGAGGGTGATGTCAGTTACCTAGTTATATATCTCTCTTAGCTTATGTCAGAAATAACTTGAAAGTTAAGATAACAAACACCTAAAGTCGACACTTCAGTTGTCAAAGGGATGCATGGATCACATGAACTGATATTGGTCCAGATGATAGTATTGTAGCTTTAACTTTCATACCCAAAATGCAACAACAGTGTAACACCAACCAGGACAGCAGAAAAATTTGTAGTTCTAAGACGTTACCCTGCAGAGCAATATTTCAAAAGTCTCATGATAGTACATCTGCTGCAGTATTAAGAAATACATGAGGATGTAAAATTTTGTAATAGAATGGTAGGAGTTCTAATTTCAAGTATATCTTCTTATTTTAATTTTAATTTTGTGTTTCATGTCTTATAAACAATGACATCTGATCAATCACTGGGGTTAATCATTTGCATAACAGAAAGACTTGTGCCACTTATTTTTGCTTGCTTGTTTTTTTTCAAATGTGCAATGATTTTTCTCAGCAGAATTTACTATCTTAGAAATGCATTATACAGGCATATTATTTTCATTAAGAGTATCTCTGATAGTAGTCTCAGAAATATCCATTTTAATGGTAAATGACATGTTCATCAGCTTTAATCTTGACAGACTCTATAACAGCAGCCTTTAAGTCATAGAGGGTCATACAGTCTCCTTTGAGAAACTGAATATTGATTAAGGTCTTATCTTTCGGTGAAGCAAGGGACTTATGGAAAATAAGTGAACAGATGTATAATACAAGATAAAAATTGTTTATTAGTAGGCATAAGCATTTTTTTAAAATAGAGTAAAACATTAAGAGATCAAGATGCAATTCATTCTAATCAATTTGATAATCTAGAATACAGACAGATTAACTTGAAAATTTATTTTCAGCTTCGTATTAAATATACAAACATCTTAAGAATTTAGATTTTTTGATGTGTTCCTCTTTGATCTTACAACATATGGTGATGTCATTTAACTTAGTTACACATGTCTTCTAACTTGTGTCAGAAATAAGATTGTTTATCATTTATTGGAAACATGCAATGCCATCTGTAAGACTGCAACACCATTTTTTAAGGTTGAAACTAAGATGGTTAAGGAGGAAAAAATAATGGAAAGAACTGACTGTCTGCCTTGAAAGCAATAAATACTTGAGCATCAGAATTCAATGCAATATAGTGGTATACACCACAGATGTCAATAATATCATATATCTAGTAATAAGTTATTTTGTTAATATGGTCATCTAATTTGGACAGGTAAGTAGATGAATTTATAAAAAGCATTAGATTAATCAACTGCTAGCTTTCTTTTGCTGTTATAATTAATACTTTCTATGACAGGCACAAGGCCTGAAATTTTGGGGAAAGGTGTTACAAAGCATTTTGCCTGGCATGCTAACAATTCTGCCAGCTCACCACCTTTTTAGCTGATATCATTAATAAAATGTATTTGTGGTCACTCAGAGTCACTTGGCTTGACAATGTCTTCTCTATGCATTCTATTCACATCTGATAGAATAATTTCAGCATCAGATGATGTAAACTTACAGAATTACAATCTTATTTTGAAACTGTATGAATAATACCATACTTAATTCTGGTGCCTAAACTTAAGTACCATATTCACCTGAATCTATATATATATATATATATATGTATCCTATAGGCAGATTTCTCCTTTTAGTTCTAATTCACAATATTTCTTGATTAGCAGGATGAAATTAAATGAAATTCTTGTATTCATTTGCTAGCAAAGTTAATACACATATAATTCAGAGATGAAAATTTCAAAACAGCCTTTGTTAAGAGTCCTTTTAGAGAAATTCCATGAATAGTTAAGCCAATGATATAATCTTTTGATGTAGGCAAGTGTTTCAGACAGAACAGAAGCAATCATGGGTTTATTTAAAGACCTACAACTATTTGGAAAGTGTTCCTTTTTCTTATACTTGAAACAAATAGTATCACAGGTTAGATATTTGCTGTGATGAAACTGCAGAAATTTTCTAGAGAAATAACACCTTTGATGTCCTGCTAAGGTACAGTTGTACAAAAAACCATGGTTGAGCTTTGATATCTTTTCAAATTCAAATTTTTTCTATCTGCTTCAGCAAAGCCTATTGTACAACTTTCCACTTGAAGAACAGAGTCATAGACCTCAGGATCTTCATAAATATTTCCAATGCATGAGTTTGATTTATGGCTGAAGCCAACATTGGAGTTTTGGTTTTCCTTTACTTTAGTTTTATATGAGCAGAAGAGATTCCAATTATAAATGAATTGCCAAATATATTTGTCTCTGTATATGTCAGATCTTACATATTTATCAACAGATTCTATTGTCCACTGATTTCAAACAGCAAGTTATGCTAAAAATTCACTAGAATGAAAAGCAGTTATGGAATCATTGTAGATAGTACACTCACAAATAATCTTGAAATTAACTGGTGAAATAGAATTCATTAGCAGTTCCAAATGAAAGTTACTGGTTATTTTGGGTGGTGCTCTATGCTGCATAAAGACAAACAACCTCAGTTTAAATTAGGTTTTAATTTACCAAGCATTCCACTAATGTCTATAGGCATTATATAAAGTACTTTAAAAGGGAATTTATAGCAGCAGTAGCAGGTAGTAAAATGTCATGGAAATTCAACACCCATATTTATTATCCTGATACAGATTTATTTCCCTAAGATTATTATACATACACGCGCACGCATGCACACACACACACACACACACACACACACACACAGCAAGAAGAAGAAGCTTGTTTACAGTTTCTGTCAACCAAATTTCCACAAAATTACATTCACAAAGTACTGGTTAACTCACAGCAACCGTAGATGAAACCTAGTGCTTTACAGTGGGACCAAAAAAAAAAAAACCATCTAGTTGTGGACCAAATTTCATAGCCACACAGATATGTCACCACTTTTGTGTAAAATGTCACTGAAGAGAAGTAAGTAGCTTTCTACATAAGAGTGTGGTTAGAAATACAGGCATCCACCATATTGTAGAAGCTGTAATAACAGAATTCCCTGATATGAAATGTATTTTGCCATTGACTTCCATGCTATAAATTAAGATATGTTCTGATGGTATGTTTTTAGGGGCTGGGGAGAAAAACACTTTAATTGATGAAAATAACAGATTTAAACACACAGTATAGTAGGGAAACAAAAGCATTTGAAGAGAAATTCATTGGGGAATAAGAATACTGAAATATCATAGTAGTGAACATACTCACAGCAAAAGGTTTTGGCTTCTGTGTGGTGGGAAGTAGTGTGATAGGAGTTACTGAGAGGAAGCGGGCACTATCTCCTGCCCTATATATCATTATCGGCATCTGCTCCAGGGATGAACTTATCCAAAACTGTTTGACATTTATGATGCATCATCTCTTTGTACAGCTCAGTATAGGAACTGAGCTCATTATGAATTCCTTTTGCAATTTTTATTTATGTTCATGATCAGAATCATTATCAGCAAAGACTTGAAGATCTTCCTATCAAGTGCCAACATTTTTAGGTGTATACTTTGCAGTCAACTGAAGTGGAGTGAATGAAATTTCCATTTCCTCTTTTTGTCTTAAGGTTGCACTTGATCTAAAAGCATCAGTTCTCATTTTATAAAGCTTCTGTAACAGACTGTAGAAACTGAACTACATCATCTATGACTTCTTCAAAATCTACATCATTTGCCAATAACACAGTTTCTTACTGGACTTGTGAGTTGAAAGCACATAATATTCATAGATACAATCTGGCTATGTGTTGATTTTTTTCAAACAGTATTCATAACTAAGGGTTTCACTTCATCCTATGACTTGGCTAATCCACAGTGTCCTTAATGCAAAATTTTCTTCATGTCTAAAACAGTTACTTTATACTTACCATCCAATATTTTTATGAGTTCTTCTTAGATAATAGGCCTATCACACAAGTTGTGTTCTTGGGCAATTATTCTACTCTCATATTATCAAAAAGGTCACTTAAATTCACTAAATGGCTTGAAGCATTGTTCAGAAAGAGCAGGACTTTGTTGAAAGTATAATGCCTGGCACTGTTCCTCTGTTGCAAGCTAAAGATGTTTGTAAATCAGTACTGGAAAAATTCCTAATCATCTAAGCCTTCTTATTTGAATGCCAAATCATAAACCTTGAAAATAATGTACCAATAAACATCATGGTCATATAAGTCAAAGCTAGAATTTAGATTTTCAGAGTGAAACACAAATAGGATCTTTAACTTCATATCACCGACATCACTTTTATTCACAAGAACCCTCAGACAATTTTTGGAAGCATTAAAGACTAATTTTAATTTTTCTTCATCAGAAATAAAAGTCCCATCAGGCATATGCTTCCAGAGTGCTGGGTTTCATCAACACTGTTCTGATGTGCAGCCTCCTTCAGCAAACTTTTTTTCTTTTTTTCACTCCCTTCAGTACATTAAGTTGCACTCTCTGAACTGACACTAATAGCTTCATCAGTCATTTTCAATGTTGCAGAGATTAAAGCAATTCTTAAGGTTTTCAAACCAGCTTTTAAGGGGCCAGAAAATATTTCACATAAGTTGCATCTTCTTTCAGCAAATCTTCATGCAAACTTTTAGCTTTGACTTAAATGATTATCATATTTATTGTTATATTATGTCCAGTCTGATCATTGGTCCACATACTCATGAGCTTTTTCATATTAAGTGTTATAGCAGATGTACAGGGTGTCCCAAAAGTCACTGATGGTTTTTCAATTTTTAATAACTTCCTCAGCTTTACAAATAAATGCATGAAATTTTGATACAATATAAAGAACATAATGGAAATTAATATGCACAAGTCAAATTTTGCAACACCACTACATTACATATATGTTTCTTGAGTACTTTTAAACCAGACAGAGCTCCTCATTCTGCAGGTTCTCATTGAATGCTTTTTCTATCATCAGCTGCTTTTACAGAGTGTACTGGGTCTATTTAATTGTAGCACCAGCGCTAGAAGGGTTGTCATATCCTCAAAAGAGACAAAACTAAAAATCCTCTCAAACCTACATTGTGTCCATTCGTTCACAACCACTTTACAGAGTGTATTGAGTGCATTGTTGTGGCACTAGTGCTAGTGATTTTACCTTATACTCTGCAGTACAAAAGAGTCTGCAATGTTCTATAGTGTCCAGTTCATACATGATAATGTAATAGAGAGATGTATTGCATGTGAAATGTTTAAGATACAAAATGACAGATCTGCATATTCACTGTATTGAATACAAGGAATAAATGACTAACAAGCATTTTTAGAAAGGGTAATTTTCTTTTAGACCTATCAAACTTTTTAACTGTTTTAACAAAGATATTAATTAGTTCTCTACCTACACTCTATAAATTACTTATTTCTACCCTACACTCAATATAACTTATACCAACTTAGTCTTTTCAGAAATATATATACTTTGGTTAATACCCATGGTATACCACCAACATGATACTTCTGTTTGGGACTACCGTGAGAAAGACCTCTAAGTGGCTGCTTGAAATATCAGAAATGACAGCTAAATCTCCTTCAACCATCTTAAACAAGACAGAACTTAATGGTCAATACAATTCCAGATATACTATGCATGAAAATAAAATTGAATGGTCATGGTTGGAATGCCATTTATCATAGGCCAACTCAATCAAGAGAGTCTTGGGGTTCAACTACAACAAAAATACTAAGAAAATTGAGGGAATAGTGCAGAGAATGCAACATATCTCTACTATTACATTGCATTCCATACAAGTAACAACTGCATAATACCATGCATAACATGATTCTCAGATAGGGAAAAACATACTATATCTTTATTTTTATCGTACAGCAAACATTTGGAGGATGGTAGCATTATTTATGATGGTAAGAGTGATATCAAGGGAGTGATTATGCAACTTGAGCAGAATAAATACCAAGAAGTATTTTTGTTCAATGCACCAATTTATTGGCAATCTCTCTCTCTCTCTCTCTCTCTCTCTCTGCTTTTTAGGTGGCATGAGCACCAGTGCTTTTTACATGGCACTAGCACCTACAAGTATGCTTTTTACATGACACCTTGGTTTTAGGTTCTCCATTCTGTTCTGGTGGGCAGCTCTTCTCAAGTACACCAATGTGCCATATATCTCGGTTCTCTGTTGTCTCCTTCATAAGGTTCAGCATTCTGAGATCCATAAGGGTCAGCAGCTGTCAAAGCACTGAATCTTGTGGAGTTAACAGACCAGAAATCCTAAAACCAAGGTACCACATAAAAAGCATTGGCAAGTGAGCTGGTGTCGCATAAAAAGCACTGGTGATGGTTCCACGTAAAAAGCACTCAGTACACTCTGTGGAATGGCTGGCATTAGGAAGGACATCTAGCTATAAAAACCAGTCCAAAATAGACTATGGAACCTGGTGTGACCTCCTAGCCTATCCAGTTCATGTCAAGTGGTCCAACCCATGCCAGCATGGAAAACGGATATTAAATGATAATGATGATGATGATGTTGACAAGCTTCTGCACAGTTTTGCTCTAGCAAATTTCAATCAGAAGGCTATTCAATCCAAGGCTATAGAAGAAAACACTTGCTGCACAGTAAGCTCAAACCCAAAGCCGTGTGGTTGCAAAGCAAACTTAACTACACAGCTATACTTAATAGGAGAGCTTGTATTTTTTTTTTAATCTTTTAGTCTGGAGAGAAAGCAAAGCTTATGAAACCTTATAAGGTCTCTAAGGTTCATAGTGGGGAGGAAGGAAGGCATCACTGGAATATAGACTGGTCAAATGTCTGCAACAGAGTGGACTCAGCTAATAACACTGAAGGTGCTATATAGTGATGTTAAATTGTATGAGATTGGTGTCGGATTAAGTAACAACAGCTGAATTTACTAGTAATAATTTTTTTCTTTTTTTTTTGCGTCAGTGAATCACAATTCTATAAGTTTATACATTTTGAAGTTGTGTCATTCTTTTGTCATAGCATGAACAGAAATATCCTAGTCAGATTCTAAACTTGTTTCCTTGCACAAATTTGCAATATCCAATTCAGAGTGAAGTTGCATGACAAATTTGCTGAGATATTTGGGAAATTAATATATCTCATACACTACGATATACCAATCAAGCAATTAATCTATTAATGAGCAATGGTTCTGCAAAGAGTACAATGTACACACACACACACACACACATACACACATACATACATACATTAAATGTGAACATGCATAAACAAACAGAAATAGAGAACACTTGTTAATAAATAACCACTTCACTCAACTAAAATGACCAACATTATGTGTTTACACAATATGTATTATATTATGTAAATTTATAATCAGGCAGAGAAATTGTGTATAGTTAGCAGTGTAATGGAATTATACTTAGAGAATTTACTAGTGGGGTGTGGGTTCAATTCTCACCAGGTTTCCTTTCTCTTTATTACTGTTTGTTTATACATATTCTAATGAAATATAAATATACACTCATTGAAATCTTCTAGCTCATTAACTAATTAAATGTGTATGTGAGTTAGTGTGCATGCATCCGAGCATTCATGTAGCAGCAGTGTGGAAACCCTAAATATTTTATGAGACAAAGCTAGATACACTGTTTTCCTTTACTAGATTGATTCTCAAAATAATTTGGTGAGAAAGAAATTTTTTTTTTTTTGCTTTATTTTTATGTTATTACTTTTTTTTTTTTTTACATTAACAACTGCTCTTATTTTGTGCTAGCATTCAGAATTTGTGCTGTGTCTCTTTGCTATGATAATAAATTATAGAAGGAAGATTGTTTGAAAATTTTATCTGAGACATATATTTTACAAACATGGATATTGATTTCTTAAATTTCTCCATGCATACATTTGAAGGGGAAGCGGAGCAGAGATGTGTGAAGTGAACCTATTTCAGGCTTAATATTAATATTATTAACTGAAAGGCAAAGTTGAACCAAGCAAGGCTTGAACTGGATAATATATTTTGATATACAATGCCTGACAAAATAGAAAAGATAGGATGATCCTGGTAGGAATGCTTGGGATCATAAAAGAAATAAATTAATGCTAAATGTGGATTTATGATATTCATGTAGTGAATTTAGAGCAAATCAACTAGATTGATGTCATTCTTTTCTACATGACACCAAGAAAGGATTTTAAGTCAATAGTGTAAGCTAGTGTAAGGTTGCCAATGAAATAGAACAAGTACTGCAATTAGAGCCAAGCTATAATGCTTTACAAGAGGGTTAAATGTACTGGAAATGATGCAGTATCATTGATGGGATTTTAACAGTAGACTATTTGGTCAGCAATAGCAGTTCAGCCAGCTTAGTCTCTCTGCTTCCCTAAAAAGAATATAGTTAATTAAATATAACTCAGTACTGATGTAAAATTGACATACAACAATAATAATAATAATAATAATAATAATAATAATGATGATGATGATGATGATGATGATTTCTTTTATTTACCACCAAGGCAAAGGATGAGGGGGAACAACAACTCTTAGGCTCCAAAAAGCTTTTAAGAGACAATGCTAGTTGTGCCAGTTATAGCAGTTTCATGGCATAAAAATGTGATATGAGATATACATCTATCCCGTGGATAGGAGCCTAGTCAATCAAAAGTAACATTCTCAGATGATCTGATGCTTATTTCCAGCGGAGATTTAAACTGACACATTATAGAATAACATCCTTCCCCCAAATCACAACAAAATGCATGTAGTAAATTTGGTCTCATGGTGTTAGAAATTAATTCAATACTTTATTCAGCTATACTACCTATATGTATATATTACTAAGTTATGATGGCACTAACTTGACTGTTAGTTTTCATGCAAAAGTGTCACTAGGTGATTTCCTTGAGTTATTACAATAATTTTTGACATCTACTCATGTAGGTTATTGTATATCGATGTAGTAATTCTGTAATCGTTAATCTGACAAGTACTGAAAAGTCTGTGCTTTCCTAATGAAGTTTAATAAGGCCAAGGGCATAACATACCAGGAATTGTTGCTCAAACTTGCTAAAATAAGATTAAATTGGAATTAATCACTGAGTTAATATTTTCTTCCCTTTACAATATAATTATTGTTTATCAGTAATTTTTTAATGATTTCTTTTCTTAACTATATTGTGTATGACGGCATTAACATCTTTTTCACTTGGCCACCTCATATCTATACACTGAGACTGACTTCCGCTTGAATAGAACTTAGAACAGCAAAGTAGAGAATAGGACACACAATGCATCCATACTTATTTGTGAACATCTGCCTAATTCCACATCATTAAAAAATTTTCCATCATTATCATCAGCATCCTCATCATCATTATTATTAAGGTAGTGAGCTGGCAAAATTATAAGCACACTGGGCAAAATGCTTAGTGATATTTAATCCATCTTTACATTCTGGGTTCAAATTCTGTTGAGGCCAATTTTGCCTTTCATCTTTTCAAGGTTAATAAAACAAGTACCAGTTGAACACTGGAGTTGATGTAATTGACTCATCTCCTCCCCAAAAAATGGCCAGGCAAAATGCTTAACAGTATTTCATCTGTCTTTATGATCTGAGTTCAAATTTCGCTGGCCTTGTGCCAAAATTTGTAATTATTATTATTATTATTATTATTATTATTAAAGCAAGATTCCTGATACAAGTGGCAGGGTCAGGATTGGGTGGGTGCATCGCCAAAACACAAGCAAGTTTTCAATGTTGGAAATATAAGTAGAAGAAAGTAGAAACAACTTATCATCTGAAAATGTTATTCTACATACAAAAGAAGTAAACAAACAATTTAACCTAGTCCTTAGATTCCTGCATACAATACCGTTAGTCCAAATTGCAACCATAGGGCCAAGTGAAAACATAAAAAAAAACAAAACAATATATGAATATTTAAATATGTAGCACTATTCTGAAGTGAGATGGAGAGTCAGCAAGCCATCCAATGTTGATGAAAAACAAAAATTGTATGCAACAAATTTTGTAATTCAACTTCAAACTAAGCAATGCAGGGACTATGTGGACCAACAAGCAAGTTTCCAACATTGATGAGAAATGAAAAATGTATTATTATTATTATTATTATTATTATTATTATTAAGAAGAAGAAGACAGCATACTAGCAGATCATTACTGCATCAGACAGAAAGGCTTAGTGACATTTCCTCTGGATATTTTATGTTCTGGGTTAAAATTCCACTGAGATCAACTTTGTTTTTCATCTTTCCATGATCAATAACAGATGTACCAGTCAAGTACTGGGGTCAATGAAATTGACTGGCTCCTTCATCTTAAATTGCTGGCACAAGGCCAGAAATTCAAGATTAGAAGGTGTTACTTGTATCATTATAATTATTATCATTAATGATGACGATGATGATGATATATTGAAGAAATGACATTACAACAAGCCTGCACAGTTTAGAAAGCAACAAGGACCATACTGTTTTAATAAAAATGCTGCAGGCTTCAGTAAGTTCTCAAAATATATGAATGTTTAGAATATTTCTATTAATTATGAATTATGACTAGAGGACAAGGAGGAGTGGTTGGATTTTTAGTTTTGATACTATATTTTCCCTGTTATGTGTTTATAATATAAGTAGTTAAAAAAAAATAAAGAAAGAAAAATACAAGAATATAATTTCCAAATTGATTATAAGCTGCATAGTGATTGCCAGTTAACCACATGTGGTATGCAAGCCATATACTGTGCTAGTTGCTAACTTATGTTATAATACATACAAGTAGGGAGAGACATTTTATGAAGTGACTCACTGTTGCCACTCAACTTCTATTTCAAACAGACATTAACACCTTAAATATCCTACCATACTAAATATCAGACACACCAGATTAAAAAGAAGGAATGATCAAATTACAAAACCAGTCTCCTTTTCTTTTAGAAGATTTATAATGAAAATCTAAGTCTGTTCTGCAGATATAATAGCAACTTGATAAATTAGATGAAACCTCTTCATTGATATTCAAACAAGAAGACTACCATCCATTCAAAGAATGCACCAAAGACACATTTTGCACAAACATTTTCCACAGTTTTGTTAACAGACTAAAATTGCATGCCCATTCCTCACATCTTTATGCAACAATGTGGTCATTCTTGTACCAATCAAATTAATATGAATCCAGTCCTCATTGTAAAGTTTAGCTGTTATCTTTATCTTTATAGATTCTATAAGGAAGATTATAAAGACCAAGATCTTTTGTCATTTCTAGCCTCTCTGATCATTTATCAAACTCCTTGAACTATATCATTTGATTACCACATCTTGCCTTAAGTCAAACAACTGTCTTAGATTATGACCTATGAATCTCTGGTTACAACAAAGTTCAAATGTCTAGAAGAATTCAGTGATCTAAAACAGTGTGAGATGCTGTCATTCTGCTTCTTTTCTGATCTAACCAAGTAAATAGTATTTTATCTCTTTAGTTTATTCTACTCCATTTATTTCAAACAATGCAATCTTTATGCTTAGCATTGTAATTCAGTTAAAGTCCATTTCTTACTGTTTTTATTCAGACTGCAATTGCCACTAACCCACTAACTACAAAGCTTTACATTACTTTGTATAAAAATTACTTCATTATATTTTCCATTAACTGAATTACTGGTATCTTAATTTTTTTCTATAGTCATTAACTCAAACTCAAGATAGTCTGTTAACAAGAACTTATGTCTAAGGACTACAGTAACATGACACTATAAAATACCCATTTTATGAGCACCATTTTTACATTATAAGTTTTAAAAATGACAACTTTTCTCAAACAACAAACAAATATCAGAGATTAGATGTTGACTTGCCACCATAGCTGTGGTTAGTTTCTTTGTGTTCAGTGTTTGTAATAATCGTATTCAGTTATTTCCAATTGGAGTTCAAATGAGGTATTAGTCCTAGTGCTATAATGACTGAACTACTATAGGTTTTTTTCTGCTTCGTTACTACTGCAAAAGCAGTGTCTAACCTACCTACTTTTCTTGCATTCTGTTACAATGTGAAATAGCTGAAATACCAGCAAATTCCCCTTATTCCCATCTTAATGTCTTTAAAATATCAGGACACATTAGATAAATCTCTTAGGTATAATAAAAAGATTGAATAGTCATAGCAGAAATATTTCTCATCTGTTCAATGAAGGTTAACCTGAGACTAAACAGCAACTACTATATGCAAATTATTCTAAGATAATATACACTGATACTAGATAACAGTTTGTCAATTTCACCATAAATACCATTGTCTGAGACACTTCATATATTTTACATTGCGCAAAATTCAGAATTAGCTAAACACTGTCAGTAAGCTCATAGAACCAAGCTGGTAAATTCTTCAATGTTCAGCCATATAGCCAAATGAATTCCTCCTCATGAAATTAACATGTAATTGGCAGAGTATCCCACACACACACATATATTCTTTTCATAATTCTTAGGCTGAAACAGGGTTGGAGCTCTGAATCAGAGAGAGAAAGTGAAACAGAGAAAGGGAAAGAAGGAGTGGGGTGGGGAAATCAATCCCAATACTGATATTTTATTTAACAATCCTGAAAGGATGAAAGGCAAAGATGACCTCAGTGGGATTTGAACTTACAGTGCAGAGAGCAGAGAATGAAGGCATTCTAGCAAACACAATAATAATTCTGCTAATTCATCAACTTGAAACCAAATTAGGCAGCATGAGATAAAAATAAAAACAATGCAATAATATCACTAAAGAAGACCAAAAATTGCAGAGTGAGATAAAGGCAAGGTAGAGAAATGATAATAGAAGTGAATCTAAGACAGAAATCTAAAGATACATTCTGAAAAACAAGCTTGATAATGAAAAATCTTTTTTAAAAATCCAGCTTATTTCTTAGAAAATATAGTAATGCCAGATATAATTCTTTAATACAAATTTCTTTGATGTGCTATAAGTATCCTATTCTTTCTTTGATATATATATATATATATATATATATTTAAGATATCTTTGTGAATGTATTTTGTATGTAATGCAAAATAGAACAGCCAGAAGATATCACAAATCTATGGAAAGAAATAAAATGTATGATTGGTGATTTTTTAGTGACCCTTTCTTTAAAATCGAAATACCACTAATTGTTATGAATGCATTATTTGCTTTCATAAAATATTAACAAACAAAGGAAAACATTTAAATCCAAAATGTATTTTAGGTAGTTTAAACTGAATTTTCTTCATTAAAAATGCATATATATTCATTGCTCATTTGCAGAAAATTAATACTTTACATAATAATAAATTAATAAATCTCACAAAAGTGAAAAGTTTAACCTTGCTATTAATATTGACATCCTGAAATATGAAGAGTAAAGCCAGGCATAAAATATGATATTTCTTATTTAGTTTTTAAATGTGTTATTGATTAAACTGGTTTCATGATTTTATATTGAAGAAATTCTTCAGTCATTTATTTTGCATTATTGTTGTAACCAAATATCTTTCTTAATGTAAAATAAATAAAGTTCTTTGAAAAGAAATAGTATGCCAGACTATAAATCTATACAAATATTCTGTATTTTATACTGTTCATTTGAAAATGTATGTGTATGTATGTTTATGCATGTATCTGAATGTGTGTGACATAGTTTTACTTTCAAAATGGTTCACACAATGGTTTTGTGAAAAATTAAAGACTAATACCTTAATTCATATTTTTAGATTTGCATTCTTGTAAATATAAACAGTGGAAGGCAGATTAAGTGGCAAAAATACTAATGTACTAGATTAAAATGAATCAGTCTTACTTTCATAAATATATCATCATCATCATTTAACGTCTGTTTTCCATGCTAGCATGGGTTGGACGGTTCAATCAGGTTCTGGGAAGCCAGGAGGCTGCACCAGGCTCCAGTCTGATCTGGCAGTGTTTCTACAGCTGTATGCCCTTCCTAATGACAACCACTCTGTGAGTGTAGTGCGTACTTTTTACGTGCCACAAGCACAGGGGCCAGAGGAGACTGGCAACAGCCACGATCAGTTGGTGCCTTTTACGTGCCGCCAGCACGGGTATCACAACTACAATTTCCATTTGATTTTCTTTTTGATGTTAGTGTACTTGACTCAATATGTCTCCTCAAGCACAGCAGGTCGCCCTACAATCCAAGGTACTTTTGAGTATGTATGTATGTATATATACGTATAAAAGCATTCTTTACAAGTATTTTTAACATAAAGCATAGACATTGAAATGGATAGAATAGCAGATGGCTAGTCAAGAAGTTAGCAGTTTGTATCCTGACAATAGCACTATGATGTGTTCCTAACCAGGACATTTGACTCTTACATAGCCAAGACCACCTAGGTACTGCTAGTATCTAGGTGGAACAATAACTCATCACATCAAGTATTTATCTAATGTAGTTTATTAAATTGTAGAGTGAGTCCTGTTCTTTCTATGGGAATTTTGATTTGAACAAATATCAAGTTTTTTGTTAGCCTTGTAAGTGCCAGGACTTTATACACACACATGCACTTCCCATGTAATAACATGATATCTTAAAATAATTAGAAGTTTATAGAAGATGCAAATTAAAGCTGTAGTATGAATTGAAGCAATGTATTGGTGCTGATTGTTCAATCAATAGTTGCTGGTGAAATAATGTCCCAGAAACATACAAATGTGGTTAAGAAATTCACTTAGTGATCATATAGTTCTAGATTTATTCCTGCTGTGAGACAGTGGGAAAATGTCCCCTACTAAACCTCCAGCTAACCAATAGTTTTTGAATTGTTAAACATAAAGTGAATAGAAATTTGCTGTGTGTGCATGCATGTGTGTCTTTTTTCTGTTTACATGCTTAAAGTGTAAAACAATGTCACTACTTAAGTGATGTCAATGTTAACTTTTGTAAAAACATGTCAAGCAGTTATTTGATTCATTGTCAACTCTTACTTGGAATGGTAGTAGAAAGGGCACCTGACCATAGAATATTGTCTCAATAAAGTCTGAACCAATTCATACTGATAAGGAACAAGTGGACATAAAAATGATGAAGATGATGGATTATAAAACCGGATTCTTTGCAATATATAAAGTAGTTCCATTTTGTTTTTGATAAAATAAGACCGAATAATATAAACTGAAATTTA
The DNA here is from genome assembly GCF_001194135.2 of Octopus bimaculoides. NCBI lineage: Eukaryota > Metazoa > Mollusca > Cephalopoda > Octopoda > Octopodidae > Octopus > Octopus bimaculoides. The sequence goes on along the minus strand of NC_068994.1, from coordinate 36,451,893 downwards.
TCAGTTTATCATATCAAATATAACTATACAAAAAATGTCTTTTCGACCCAGAAAAACGTGATGCCATTTAAATTAATTGTCATTAATTTTGGTGTTTTCTGACAGGTTAATTAATAAGCTGCTCAACTGAACACTTAAAGTTGTGTATCAAACTGGAAAAATATAGTGCTTGGGTCTCAAAAGTAAAATTAAGTTGAATATTTGATAAAGAAATTAAAAGTTATATTATGTCCAACTAAGTCCTCATGTGGACCATTTATCTACATGTTACTTTGAGAAAATTCTTTTTGTCTCTCTTATAATAACTACTATGAAATTACAATGAATACAAGAGACTGCTTTCTTTTATTAAATCCAACAGAGAATTATATATAACTGATATTAAGATTTCTTGAAAATAATCATTTCAAGTAGTATGAGAAATTAATATTGTTTTCTGGTTCTTTTCCTTTTTTTGTCAGTGTTTGTGCATCGTAAAATGTGAGTTGGATGTACACATATGGTACATTCTACTGAAGAATCATGTTGATTTGCCTTTTACTTCAACATCCCAAGACCATTGTCATGCATTCAAAATTCCTGTGTTGGTTGTTACTTTCTATATTTCTCTCATGAGAGCAATATGAGTGAGCTGTTCCAATTCTTTTGGTGTAAGATAGTGAAGCACGTGATAAAGTAAAAAAGAAAATTTTTCTTCCATATGTTATGTTTATTTAATTAAATCTAAAATTTATTTAAAATTTCATATTTTCTTCTATAATGGTATCTCTAAACATGCTTCTGCATGATTGTTTTTATCAGTATAAGCTAACAGATTATCCCTGAATTGTAAGTTGTATATTCAGGGTATTTTTTCATTCGAAATCAAGTGAAGAGTAAAACGAAAAAGAAAAGTAAAATGGCATAAAGAAATAGAATACCATCAAAATCTTTCAGTTTATGTTTTTTCATCTGCCAAGGACAGAGTAGTCTTTTGAAGTTTAAATTTGGAAGGTACAGAAATTATTTCATCATATTTTGTCCCTTTTTAGTGGTTCCATGTTCTTTCTAGTAAAACTGACTCAAATTTAATTAATTTCATTTGTTTGTTTAATTTTGAGAAAACATATACCATGAGAAAACTTAAATTTTAATGTTTCAAGCCAAGCCATTTCCAAGTGCTTTCCACAAGACCAGCTTGTTCAGATATAGGTTGTGAATTGGCTGAGTCATTAAAAGATGAAAAACATTATGATATTTATTCTAGCACCTTATGTTCAGAATTCATATCCAGCCAAGGTCAACTTTGCCTTTTATCCTTCTGAGGTTGATAAAATGAAGTACTGCTCCAGGGGTACAGAGTGGTTGAACTGTTTGTGTAGCAGAGAGGATATCTTGTGTTTTATTTGTGATATTCACCTTCTGAATTCAAACCCCACCAAGACCTACTTAATCTGGCAGCCAGTTGAACATCACAACCTAACACTGTGTTTGCCTTCTGCTGTGTCCACTCTGTTGCAAGCATTTGGGTTAGGTCTCTTGTTTGAGGATACTTCCTCTCTCACCTCTGCCAGTCATGGGGTCTCTGTATACATCAACAAGCTCTGCCCTTTCCTTTTAACAATACACACGCACTACAGTATGTCCAAACTAATCAGACTCATGGAGCCTGGCCCATTACAAGCTATTCTCAAGAGACAAATTTAAACTAGGTATTATAATCTATGGAAATACTCATCATCAATTACGTCTACTGATACAACTTTGAAATGTGAGTAGTACATTCCTAAAGCACATAATTACATTTAGGCGAGCTAAGCAAGTGCAGTCTAAGTGTCTCCACCATAGGTCACAGCTCAGTATATACAAACTGCTATATATTTACCACTATGCTTAAAACTCTAAAGAAACTCAACAGGCTGTGAGTTACTAGTAAAATAAAAGTTCAAAATAAAAAAAATATTTGTGAAAAGAAATTTACCTCAGTTAATATATTGTAGTAAAAATTAAATGTACGAATGCTATAGAATACTGGTAAACTCCTGGTGAGTGAAGTTCCATTTAACCTGTTCCACTCCAGATTGAAGCTATTTCTAACCCTTTAAAAGATGATCTTGGGAGAAAATTCATAAACATCACAACCCTCATATATCCTTAAAAGCTTCTGATTCTATGCTTGCCATGAGAAAACAACAGAAAACTATTCCAATGTATTATTTCTACCATAGTGTCATAGCAAGCAACATTTGGTAATTGATATATTATTTTTGTAGGGAAGAATAAAAGAAGACATTTCAGAAACTGAACATCAAACTAAAATACTAGTGTTATAACTTTATTTTGAATATTTTCTTGTGAAAAGAGAATAATAAATACCTCATCTAAGTTATTGAATTTACCAACAACATTTTTTTTTATGTAATAATAACAACAACAACAGGAAAGACATTATTGCAATTTATACTTAGTCAATATTCTTTGCTGAAGATCTAAATAACACTTATTGATAAACAGTCATAATGTGTGTGCATGTGCGTGCGCCTGTGTGTAGCTATATATATATATATATATATATATATATATGTATGTATATATATATATATGTATATATATATATATATATATCTTTCTCACGCGTTGCAGTCATTGGACTGGAGCCATGCTGAGGCACTGCTTTGAAAGGGTTTAGTTGAACAAATCAACCCCCAAAGACTCTCTCTCTCTCTCTCTATTGCACACACATACACACACACACACATACATATAATTCTTTTCTACCACATGCTGAATTTTCTATTGCTACTCTGATAGCACTGCACCTCGATACATCATCATCTGTAATCTCCTCCCTAATTGTGCTTTTCCAAAAATGTTGACATCCACCAGTTTAAACAGAGCACTAACAGCATCAATCTCACAAGTCTCAGAGGGCCTGCAAACACCATGGGTTCTGCCCAATGGCTTTGTGATTAACAAGCTTGCTTTTCGAATACATGGTTTTGTGTTCAATTCCACTGTCTGACATGTCTTGTATTATAGTGTCAGGACAACCAAACACTTGTGAGTGGATTTGTTTGATGAAAACTGAAAGAAGCATACTGTGTGTGTGTGTGTGTGTGTGTGTGTGTGTGTGTGTGTGTGTGTGTGTCTCTCTCTCTCTCTCTCTCTCTCTCTCTCTCTCTCTCATAATCTAGACACCACCATTTTTCAATGGCATTATTCATTTCCAATCATACATGAAAACATGTTCAGCCATGGATAAATATTACCTTACTTAGAAACAGATGAGGGTTGGCAACAGAAAGAGTATCCCGCTAAGGTAAATCTGCCTCAACAAAATTTGTCTCACCCATATAACACTGGATAAGTAGACACTAAATGATGATGATGATGATGATATACATTTGTGTGTGTGTGAGTACATATATGTGTGTGTGTGTGTGTGTGTGTGTGTGTGTGTATACACACATTTATGTATATATGTTTATAATATAGATATGTACAAGATATTATATATGCCATATATATGTGTGTGTGTGTGTCCATAAACAATTATAACTGACTCATCATTTCATTAAATCCACTTATACGCAGCTGAAATCTGAGCTAGTATTTCCGTATCCCTTCCATGGGAACCAGTAAAAGCCTGTCATTGGCTACAGCAGATATTATATACTACACCCCACCAACTTGCTAGGATTGCAGACTTCTCTTTCATAACACACTATCACAGACCAGGCTTCCATAGTACCGTTGGCACACAATATCAGCAGCAGTAACAGAACAACCCGACAGTAGGATTCACATCAAATGATACATTGTGAAAGCTTTTCATATATTGGTAAGCTGATGTTTAAATTTCTTAGAGTTGTTTTTTTTTATATTTCTTTGTTTTACAATTTTTTATCTCACTTTGATACACAGAAAACAATTTTTGCTTCCAGGAATACTAATTAATTTAGCTTTGTAGTTTTGTTTAAACTCCCTTTTAATTTTTTAAAAGAATATTACATACTTCCAAAAGAGAAAAACAGAATAAAATAATATGTGAATTGAATAGCATCTAGTAACGTTATAAAAAGTATTAGAAGTAATATATGTTTATGTATGTTTATGTTTCTTTGAGTATATGAATTAGTTGCTGCAGCTATGTGAGTAAAACTATATATCTGTTTATTTTGATATATAAGCAAAATTACTCAGAGAAAAGGCAAAGCTTCACCTGCATTATAAAGTATATACATACATTCATATATATGCATGTGTTTGTGTGTGTACATGTGTATGTATATGTGTGTATATATATATATATATATATATATATA
>NC_068994.1:36442085-36446444 GCF_001194135.2 Octopus bimaculoides | reverse complement strand
ATATATATATATATATATATATGTATATACACACACACATACATACATACTTATATGTAAACGTGTGTGTGTGTGTGTGTGTGTGTGTGTGCATTTACACATGTTTATAAAGACCAGTGGCAGGGAGTAAAAGAGAAAGATAATGATGAGTAGATTGATAAAACATTTTCTTTTCACAGTTACTGAGTATGAATATATATGTATCACATAACGTTGTCATTTTCAGATGTAGATTTGTTTGAATGCAGTTTTGTATTTGAGGAAAATGCACATACAAATATATAATAACATATACACAGAAATAGAAATTTTGCTGTATACAATTCAAATTTTCTATAGATATAATCACAAACATCCATCATGATTTAAATCTCATTCAATTATGGGGTATTTATGTTTGTATAGATATGGATACACATTTGTATACTAGTACATTCATCTAGGCTCATATGGATTTATGCATGTGTGTGTGTGTATACACATGCACTTACATACATTTGCATGCATGTAAGTGTAGAAATTTATATCAATCTATAGACATAAATTTTTGTGCATACAAGCATACATATATGTATGTATATACTATATACAATACATATATCTATATATATAAGATATTCATATATATATATATATATATATATATATATATATATATATATATATATACATGCACATACACACATCAGATGCAGCTCCATTGCAAACAGAACTGTAAACAATAGTTTGTTATAGCTGGTTAGAAGCTCCTTACAGACAGAATTAGTTGGACAAAATCACCAATAGGAATTGAACTACATTTCTTTCAAATGCGATGTAGTGATCATGATCACATAACTACAAAGTGACTTCACAGCTTTCAGACTGTGATATAACTAGCTTGAGCTGGGGTAGCTAGAGAGTAAATATTTTCATTTGATTCAATGGCAACATTTCAGAATTTGAAGATAACTATTTAAGAAGCTACTACAATGCAAACATAATTATAAATGATTATTCCTTATATATTAGATAGATACCCACTGACAATGAAAAAAAATGGACAGAATTGCCTACAGGAACCAAATCACACATAGTTGTTCATTAGAGAGTATATGACATACATTCACAAAGATGCACATACACACATGCACAAACACACACACACACACACAAACAGACACACACGCAGACACAATCTACATATATTATTGCATATTTTATTATATGCATTTTATCAAGTTTCATTGAGTTTGACTTTGCCTTTCAGAGTCAGTACAATAAGTTCCAGTCAAGTACTGTGGTTGATGAAATCGACTTCCCCATTCCTCAAAAACTGCAGGTCCTTTGCCAGAATTTGAAACCATTATATTAGCACAAGTTTAGCTGTATAGTAAGAAATTTACTTCCCAACCACATGGTTCTGGGTTCAGTCCCTCAAATTGGCACCTTGTGTGAGTGTCTTCTACTATAGCCCCCAAGCTGACCAAAGTCTTGTGATTAGATTTAGTTGACAGAAACTGACAGAAGGCTGTTGTACACATACATATATATAAATGCATAAATGTACATATATATATATATAAATGTATATATGTGTATATTCATGTGTTGTTGTGCTTGTGTTTGGCCTCTACAACTTTTTGACATTCAGTGCTGCTTTGTTTACTTCCCTGTGACTTAGCAGTCCAGCATAAGAAGCTGACAGAATAAGAACTAGGCTTCAGAATAAGTAAAGGGATCAGTTAGTTAAACCAAACCCTTCAAAGCAGAGCTCCAACATAGCCACAATCTAATTACTAGAACAAGTAAAGGATAAAAGATAGAATATGTTTATAACATATATAACATATATAAATATATATATTACAAATTAAAAGGGTAAAGGATTATCAATTTATTAATTCGTTAATAAATCAACAATTAATAATTAATAATTTTAACCAAGCCCATCGGTTTAAAAGCTCATATATATTTATAAACATAAATTGAGTATATATCACTCATAATCCAGAAACGCGCCTACGGTTAATCTTCGGAATGGTTAGTTTTCATTGTTTTTTTTTCTTGTTTTTGCCTTTGTGAGTTACAAGTGATGCTATCTGTAGGAGTCTCAGCTTTTTTAGCTGCTATTTCTGAACTTCGGTATATGGAGAAGCAAATATTTGCTGATCCCTTAATTATAAATATATATATATATATATATATATATATATATATGGGAGAATATACAAAAAATAACAACAGACGAGGACAGGTGGTGTAAATAACAAAAGTATATATTAGTATGACGCTCGGGAATACGGAAAGTCTTTGACGTTTCGAGCTACGCTCTTCAACAGAAAGAATACGGAGACAAGGAGAAAAACAGGGAGAAAAAAAATTGAATAGTGTTCAGTCAACGATATATATATATATATATATATATATAGTAGATATTTGCCTATAGAAATATATTCATATATAAGCATCATCATCATCATTTAACACCCATTTTCCATGCTGGCATTGGTTATAACACATGTATACACATATACACACACATACAGAGAGAAAATAAAACAAAAGAGATTGTCTACATGATATTTAGTGAAACTAGTTTATGTATGTTTGATTAACAAAAAAAACACGATTATTATTTACATGATGTAAATTACATTATCAAAATATATTGTCAAATCTTCAGAGACATATAACCATTACACATAACACTACTGGATTGTTGAATTGTTGACAGAAATAACCATGGTAGAGATACATCTTGATTATGTAATTAATCTTATGTAACTATTAATTTTTTGTTAATGAAATATTCATAAAATGATGTAACTAATTATCTTATAAACACTCTCTACATGTACTTGAAGACAGACATAAAATTTGGATTAAAATTAATTGATATCTGTACTCTTGTACAGTAACACACATGGGAATACACATTGCTAAATACTGGTTACTTACGGTGCAATATAAGCTTTAAATTGTAAATACTTTTAGCAATATGTATCTATCTATATCAATATCTGTCTATACACAGACACACACACACACACACACACACTTTGGTCTGTTGTCCATAAGTCAGAAAAAACCCACCCTCTAAAAAAAATTTTGATCAGTTATACTTTTATACAGTCAAGTATATCCTTGATTACTGCATACAACCAATGGTAACTGTTTGACTTGTTCTATGCCATAACAAGGAATATACCACTTGATTACATAAAAGTGTATATTTCTCTCTCTTTCTCTCTCTCTCTCTCTCCATATATATATATATATATATATATATATATATATATATATAGAGTGATTATATTTTTAATTCCCTGAAATTATCTACTTTATTTCCTGAGATCAGTATTATTTTCTGTCTATCTCTATCTCAGAGGGAGATTTCAGTGAATTGAGAAGTTATCATGTAGGGCATTCTTGTATTTCACACCATAATTTGATTGTCCTAATTCATTTTCATGCTGTTGGCCAATATATGTTATTCCTTTAAAATCCTCCAATTTTTAATTATGCAAATTAGCCTTGATGAAAAACTCTATAGCTGTATGTAAAATTGCAAAAAGCAGATTAGTAGGCTAAAGGGGACTGAACAATCTTGATAAGGTCAGTAAACAGACTGATATGCATGTCTATACTTCTCTATTTGCAAAGGAAGATCAAAATGTACTTTCTCAAGCATGAAAATCTGCTCAAGAATCTATTTTTAATCTCTTAAAATTATGTCCTCCTTCTTCTCAAGAGTCAATAATGAAAGCCATTATATTTCTGTTTACTGTCTTAGTGAGAAATTTTAATAAATTTATTGTATGTCAGTCAATAAACCCCTATTTAACTTAATTAGCCAAATTCACGCCATCAGAAATTTTTAAAATTATTTCTCTTTCTTTCAGCATTGTATATATACATATATATATATACAGAGAGAGAGATTGCTTATGGATATATCATATACATATAATATATATACATGCACACACAAATATATATAAAAATAATTTAATAGATAAATATATATGTATGTGTATAATACATATCATATGTGTGTGTGTGTGTATGTGTGTGTAGATGTATGTGTGTGTGTGTGTGCACATATGTACAGACACATGCATATAGATTGAAATATGTATGTATATCAATAGATATATATGCATGTATGCATATGTGTGTGTGTCTATGTAATAAATACTCACGTGATAATGATAATTTATAAATATTAGGCTCATAATCTGTGTATCTTCAGTGAATGTTTTTTTTTCCTTCAATTTTGCCAGTCGCTTAGTAATAAGTGGACATTGGAAAATGACTACTGTGTCTTGAAAGAGACCTTATATATATATATATATATATATATATATATATATATAT
>NC_068994.1:36435548-36442075 GCF_001194135.2 Octopus bimaculoides | reverse complement strand
TAAACGATGATGATGATGATGATGATATATATACACACACTTATATCTATATAATTATGTGTGTATGTTAGAAAGAGTGAGGTCAAGAAAGAAGGAGAGATATTAATCGACACCTGTACAGTTTTATACCTACATACATATGCATTCAATAAATATACACATATACAACACATACTCTTATTACATACAGCTAAACCAATATTTATTTCATTTGATACCTATCCGCATACAACATATTTCTTGCAATCATTTTGCAGTCTATGTATGTGTAAGATAGTAGAAGAAAATTTAATATTGCTTCTTTTATGTAAATGTTTATATGTGTTATATCTGCAAGATTAGACACTAGAAAAATTATGTGAGTTTTAATATCTGTTTCATATATATATATCAAGTAAGCTTTTATTTCTGGCAGTATTTGTGTATTGAATGATAAATTAGTTTAAAGAAAGATGAAAACTGACAATTTGTGATGTTGTATTGGTTTTATGTCTGAAAATTTTATTCACTAAAGATTAAGAGAAAATATTGATGTCTTTTCTTTAGAAATTTCAACTAATTTTTCTTGTAATCAATAGGTCAGTTATTGAACAAAGCGACACATTTCATTGATCACGAGGAATATGTTTGGCTTCAAAATGAGAGGAAAAATTGAGAAAATATTTAATTAGTCTAAAAAAGAAATACAACTCAATTTACTTTTAAGATTTGTTTTGCATTATTGTAATTGTAATTCTTTTTGTTACTCCCATCAAAATTCAATTAAAGTTTCAACAGAGGAATACTTTTTGTGGTTTGGTTTATCTCAGATATAATTAAATTACCTTTTTTTTTTCATTTGTTTAGTGTTTGTGACTGTTTATATATTTTTCTGTTTTCTTTTTATTCTCTAAAGATATCTATGTGAAATATAAGAACCAGAGACTAGTATTGTTCTTCATAACAACAGTAAAGCTTTTCAATAGCACTTTTCTTTCTATTTTTGAATTATTATTTTCATCATAAAATGCTAGAATTATAATTATCAAGAACTAAAAATGGAACATGGAAACCTTTTGTTCTGGAACAGTTATTTGTAAAAAAAAAGAAAGAAAGAAAAGATATTTTCTTTGTAAATAATGGAACAACAACAAAGACAGAGAGAAAGAGTAAAAGAATGTAAAAAATGAGAGAGCAAAGAAGTGCCAAATATTGACACAATGGAATAAAACCAATTTGGTGACAATTTTAATTTGTCATAATGATATACCCATGAGCAAAACAGACAATCTAAAACAATAATAGAATAAACTTGATGAACCAATAATGATATAAATATAATTTGTTTTGTCTGATTCCTCTATTAAGAATTATTTAAAAACAGTCTTTTGCAGATTGCTGTTTATCAGAATATAGAGTAAAAGAATTTATGAAATTCTATGAACAAAGGAAATAAATTTCAATTTATTTTGATGATAAATTATACTTATTTACTGCAATATTGTACTAAACATTGAATATAAATACTCTTGAGTTCTCATCATCATCCAGTAGTATGCCTCATCTACATTTCCTCAGCCTCAATTACTTCTATTTCTGCAAAGTAAAGCATGCAAGTGTGTATATTGTATACTTCAGTTGGCACATGGCTATGATCAGAGATATTTCTAAGAACAATGTAACAAATTATGATTACATCTTCCATGAATATAACAATAAAACTGGCAATAATCTACACATAAAATCCTGCAACAAGATTAGAAATGAAATAAAATGTTTAATTTCTAATAATTAATATATTTACACTTATTACATTACAAACTCATTTTTGACTCCTCTCTATTTATGCATGTGTGCGTGCATGTGTGTGTGTTGGCACTGTCCTTGTTTTGCAACTGATCTTATCAGAGAGTGTCTATTGAAACTGAAACAATTATACCATGAAAGGGTCATTTTAGCCTCGTTTGCATTTATTTCTTGTTAATACAGTTTATTATTACAATCTATAATAGAATATACCATTAGAAATAAACGAAAATGAATATAATAGTTTGTGTTCTTAAATAGCTAAAATGTCTCTTCCACAATGTAATTGTTTATATACAAACATACATGTTCATGCATACACACAACTATATATGTGTGCAAACACACACACACATGAATATTTACATGCACACATGAATATTTACATGCACACATGTATGCGTGCTTTTTGGCGTGTACAAATTATATGTACTTATGAATAACCAGCCTCAGCATGGCAGCAAATTAATGTTTCATGACGATACATGAAAGTATTAATTGGAAGTAGTTTCTGTGAGGCAAGGAAAATAATTATTTAAAAAGTTAATACATAATTTGATTTGAATCTTACAACAAATTTATACATGCTTTCTTTCTTTTAAATTTTCATTTCAGACATTACACAATTATTTTCAAAAGAATATTTCAACTTGATATTTTCCACAGATGGAAAAGCTACAGTAAAATTAACATGGAATTAGAGTTATGCATACTTCTGTTTTGTTTAGCTTCGTCTCTTTGTGTGAATCTTACTTATTATGTTAAAGATGGACAAGCCTCAAATTCACTTGTTGCCAATATTGCTGCTGATGCACAATTATGGGACAATGTTCTAAATAAATACAGAAATTTTATTTGGTTTAGTCAACTGCCAGGAGAAAAGACTGACAGTTCTCAGTTGTTCAATGTTACTAAGACTGGGAAACTCTACACTGCTAAGGCAATTGATGCTGAAATTTTATGTAAATATAACATGGAATGTTTTAGAATGGTGGATGTTGCAATTCATCAAAAAGAGTATTTTCTTAAAGTTTTAGAAATAAAAATTGTTATTCAGGATATTAATGAACATCAACCTGAGTTTCTAAATAAAAATATAAATCTAGAATTTTCTGAAGGTGATCGAGAAGGTATGATGAAAGCTATTCCAAATGCCATTGACAGAGATATAGGATTGCTGCATTCACAGATAACATACTTTCTAAAGAACAATAATAGTAATCTTTTCACATTGTCAGTTTCAAAAAATATGGATGGTACTTCCAAACTTGGTATTATTTTACGAGAAAAACTTGATAGAGAATTAAAAGATTCTTATCAACTTCAAGTTATTGCAAAAGATGGTGGCCATCCACCTAAAGAAGGTGTTCTAAATATTCAAATAACAGTCCGAGATGAAAATGACAATTCCCCTATCTTCTCCCAAAATATTTACAATGCTTCTATTAAAAATGGTTATCAAAAATCAATGCCTATAGTCACTTTGTCAGCAACTGATTTAGATTCTGGTGAAAATGGTAAAGTAATCTACCAGTTCAGTTCCAAAACATCGGTGAGTGTCAGAGCCTATTTTAAATTAAATGAATCAACAGGGGAAATCTGGCAACTGCAAAAGTTTCCACCAGGATCAAAAAGGACATATAAATTATTTGTTAAAGCAAAGGATAGAGGAAATCCATCCTTGAGCTCAGTTGCTATGGTTTTAGTGAATATAAATAGTGAAGAGAATAATCCGCCTGATATAGATATCAGCTTTATATCACAATCAGCTGGAAAATCACCCAGTATTTCAGAGGGAGTAAAAGTTGATAGTTTTATTGCGTATGTAAAGGTCACTGATAATGATGTTGGCGAAAATGGTGAAATTAGCTGTCACCTTCATCATGATAAACTACAGCTTAAGAGTCTTGGGAGAAAGAAATATAAACTGATAATTAAGAAAACAATTGATAGAGAAACAAAAAACAACATAGATTTTACAATAGTCTGTCAAGATAGAGGATCACCACCTTTAAAAACAGCCAAACAATTCTCTATTCAAGTGGATGATGTTAATGATATTCAACCAGAGTTTATCAAAGATATCTTTACATTTTTTACATATGAAAATGAAGAAGCAAATTTTCCTATTGGTTTCATTAATGCAACAGACGAGGATTTGGATTCAGGTGGTAAACTTATGTACTACTTGGAAAATAGCAAACAAACACATGCCTTTAAAATTTCCCATTTAGGATTTATTTCAACAACACAATCTCTAGATCGTGAACAACAAGAAATATATAAATTCAAGGTTTTTGTGAAAGATAATGGAATACCACCACTAAATAATGAAGCAAATGTAATTATTGAAGTTATGGATAAAAATGACAATGTTCCATATTTTACATTTCCTAGTGTTAACCCTTTCAATCTATATGTCTATTACCATCCACAAAGTAAGGGTGTCATCACAACATTAAGAGCTTCTGACAGAGATGAACATGTTAATGCCTTCCTCAAGTATGAAATACTTGAAGGCAATGACAAACAGTTATTCAAAGTTAACCCTTACACAGGACTTCTGTCTTTTTCTCGTACAGTTTACCAAAATGATGCTGGATTATATACTTTAAATTTAGTTGTCAAAGACAGTGGTACACCAGTTTTATCAGCAACAACTACACTGTCTTTGACACTAACTGTTAGCAACACAACAGCCAGAATGGACAAACCTGAAGACACAGAGTCAGACAACAGAATACATATTAACTTGATGATTATCATAGTTGTGGCTGCAGTAATAGTGTCTGTTGCTATTGTAGTTTCTGTGATTGTATGTGTTGTCCACAAACGGAATGTAAAAGAAAACCAGTATGGTGTGGCCCAGGACTTTGTCGGTGAAAGAAGGCCATCAGGATATGTATGTGAACAAGCATCACCAAAATATGATGTTCCAGTAGGAATTTTATCAGATCAAAAACAAGTCAGAAATACTCAAACAGGCTCACTAAGAAGAGATCCTCATTCTATATATAAACCTGGTCAGAGTTGGAAAGGATCATCATCTGGAGTACATTTTCAAAATATAACACCAGAATCCTATCAAGTAAGCACATTTAAAATTACTTTATATTAATAATTTATCCACTTTAGAATATTTCCTTATAGATTTCATAAAATATTTGAAGACCTTTATTTGCTCAGGGCATTAAAAATTCATGAGTTTGTTTCTGGATTAATAACTTCTGGAGAGGAAAAAAATTAATAAACCATTAGGGAATTATTTCAGTAGAAATGATGGTGTGGTTAATATATCATTCAGCTGATCAGTATATTGGCTGAAGAATCAGCTCCAAATGTGACAGATGGGAAACAAATAGCTACAGCAGATTTACAAAGGAGTGGAGAATATAACAGAAATTAACATTTCCCCAGAGAACAATTTGATAATAATAACTGTTCATATAAAAAGATAATGCTATAATATGCTGATACTATAAAGTGGATAGGGATATATGCCCTACTTTTCACTATGTACATTTCTGTGTTTCAGAATGACTGTTTTATATCACAGATAGTTCATTAATAGATTCATTTTCAATTTATTTCAAAAGAATATTATAATAACATTTTATTTTATTTGAAAATAAAATTTGATGTAACAGCTTTTATAAAAGTATTGCTGAAAAGAATGCTTTTGGAATTTTCAAAAACAAAAACATCAAGTAATTCACCAGATAGCTAGACAATAGCATGAAAAGCCAAGTGACATAGATAATTAAATATAATTAATTATTTTAAAATAGAAAAATGCTTTTTGATGAACAAATTTTTGTTAACATTAAATAGTAAATACACCGCTCCCTAAATGTGAGGCTTGATGCTTATGTTAGAAATCAATATTGAATAGTAAAAGTAAAATGTCTGTCGATAAATGATGAAAATTACAGATAATAAGGAGTAATATTCAACACAGATAATGATTATGAGAGAAAAATTAGATGGAAAAGCTGCACACTGAAATGCATAATTCTAGTATATCCACTAATTAGAAGCAAAGGGAAATGGTGTCTACAAATGTTCCATATTTAAAACCATTTCAGAGTGTACTTAATTTAATACAACGGTTTTAAAAAATATAAAGATTTAAAGGAAATAGTATTTAGGAACCTAAATAAAATACCAAGAAATTAAGTCTTGCTAGTGGTATTATTTTATGTCTATAGATATAAGTTGAGTGGTTATAGCATTAGAAAATGTATTTGGTGTTGAAGTACACCAGCTTCAAACTTATACGCACATTTAAGATATATCAAAAACATTCATTTCTTTCTTAATCTTAAAATTATATTGAAAAACAGAAAAAGGGTAATGATGATTTGGAAAAAATTTTCTTCAAAAATTTATTACCAAAGTCTTGTTTCTAGATGCTATAAGGATGAGAGACAGTTTGATGGTTGTATTTTTCCTCTTTTTTTTTTAATACAAGTATGTGTGGTGCAGGAATGGCTGTGTGGTAAGAAGCTTGCTTCCCAACCATATGGTTCTGGGTTCAGTCCCACTGCATGACACCTTGGGCAAGTGTTTTCTGCTTTCGCCTCGGGCCGACCAAAGCCTTGTGAGTAGATTTGGTAGAAAGAAACTGAAAGAAGCCTGTCGTATATATATATATATATATATATATGTGTGTGTGTGTGTGTGTGTGTGTGTGTGTGTGTGAGTTTTTGTCCCCCCACTATTGCTTGACGACCAATTTTGGT
>NC_068994.1:36412522-36435538 GCF_001194135.2 Octopus bimaculoides | reverse complement strand
GTGTGTGTGTGTGTGTGTGTGTGTGAGTTTTTGTCCCCCCACTATTGCTTGACGACCAATTTTGGTGCATTTATAACTTAGCCGTTCAGCAAAAGGGACCAATAAATAAGTACTAGGCTTACAAAGAATAAGTCCTGGGTTTGATTATTTGAATAATTAACAGTGGTTTGTTGAAATTTTTTTAAGGTATTTCAAGTGCAGACATGTCTGTGTGGTTAAGCAGGTGGCTTTGAAATGATATTGTTTCAGGTTCATCCCTGCTCCATGGCACCATGGGCAAGTGCCATTTACTATAGCCTCAGGTTGACCAATGTTTAATGAATGAAATTTAGTAGATGAAAACTGTATTAAAGCCTACCGCATGTGATCATGTCTTCCTATGTCCTGGCATTGTTTATGCACTTAAAGCATAATGCAATACCACTACGTAATCAGAGACATTATTTACACTTGCTATTAAAACAGGTCTAGTCATTGAGTCACTCTGTATGGGAAAGCATGGGAATAAATACCTTAATTGTAAAACAAGAAAGGAAGGCATGTGGCTGTAGAATATTGCATCAACAAGTCTTGTCTAACCCATGCCAAGAGGGACAGAGTAGATATAAAACCAGTGATATTTCTCATTTACTGAAATATAATGTTCAGTTGAATTAATATTTCTACAATGGCCAAAGTGTAATTCTTATTCTTGTATTAAAACTAGTCAAATATGTAACAGATTTTTAACTTAGAGAGCAGTAAGTAAAAAAAAGGCACTGATAATTGCTTCTTTTTTTTTTTAATGTTTTATACACCTTTGGGCTTTGTTTTAATACACAGTTTCAGTGTTTATGATATATATTTGATGACTTATGTTTTCATATTTTCATGTTTGTTGAAACCCACAGGGTTAGGGGTATTTAGTAACATCTTTTCATGGTCTAAGTTTAAATCCAGCTTTACTCCTGCAGGGTGTTAACATATATTGGGATTTGCCAAGTCATCCAAAGTATTTTCTATATGATTATTGAGTTTGTTTTTTCTCAAAAGAAATCGACTTTTGTTCTGATTGACACAGGGTAACTTGATGCATGGTAACCCTCAAGAATTCTCAGTAACACGTTTCATCGGCAAAGATCAACAACATATGGTTATGTCTCCTGACCGTTTCAGTGAGATGTCAACAATGTCTTCTGTAACTGACAGTGGACATGGCTGCAGTGAAGCAAGCACTGCTCACTATGAAACATTACCAGGTAAGTTATTTTTGTATATGTTTATGCTTTCAAAAATAAAAGAGACTTTGTTTAAAATGTTTTCATTCTCAATGCACTAATTGGAGAGTTGTATCCTTTTACAAATACTAACCTCAGCTATAAATAGGCACAATCAGACTGGAGCCTGGTGTTGCCATCCGGTTTCACCAGTCCTCAGTCAAATCGTCCAACCCATGCTAGCATGGAAAGCAGACGTTAAACGATGATGATGATGATGATGAAGGGTGCAGTTCAATGCTGTTATCAGCAAAGAGACAGTTGAGGTGATGAGTGCTTCATTAACTTGTGCTTTGGGGATTAAATACTACCATGAGATTAAGGAAGGTAACAAAATAACTGCAGTATATCTTTCTTAGGTAGCAGATATCAACTTTCTGATACAGTTTAACCACTGACTATGCATAACATAAATAAAATATTGGTTGGGTTTTTCATTTCTTTTCTTTTTTTTTTCTTTTTCTTTTTTAAGCAAACCAAACTCATGCATTTTAGGAGTGGAGAAATGGGATGTTACAATCTTTATACACTTCCCAAGGACATTATCAATGCATTTAAATTGATTTCTTACATTTCTTAATGTATTTAATTTAAGAACCAAAAGTTGGAATTTGCAATTAGATCTCTTCTTCCAAGAGAAGCAAATCTATTAAAAGATATTAAATTGAAAGTTTCCCCTTAAATGACTTGATTAATTTTAGCATTAAATGGGAGATTAATTGGACTGTTACAAAGGAAAGCAATTGAATGAACACAAAGTGTGATTTCACGCCTCAGTAATTGAGCCTTGCAACACCTATGAGAACTCTTATTTCAAATTCCAAATGATAAAGTGATAAAAGAAAAGAATACATTGCAAAGAAAACAAATTCAAGTGAGTCTCATTGATAGCAATACAAAGTGAATAATAGTTACTTGGGGTGGCAGGATACAAATGAGGCTGCTACACTGTCACATTTAATCTATGAATTGTACAGTTCTACTGAATGAAATTTTAATTGGTTTTTCGAAACTGGCACTTGTCTAATCAAGAATACTCTCTATAAAACATTTGTATCTTCCTTTCATTACTACCTTTACAGTGCATACATTCATGTTCAAGAAATTAAGTATTTCTTTCATTTCTTCCTTTTTGCTCATGCAATGGTGCAAATAATTTGTTTTCTCCTCATTTATCTGAAAACATCTTATTTCATTTTATATACATTAATTATCTGGTAGTTTAAATATTCCTCATGGATACTATGTTCTTGTATTTCTTGCCTATCACATTATTCTAATGTTTGATCCTTTGCCTTGCTTATTCTGTTCTGTCTATCTGCGTTCATATTAAGTTTAAATATATAATTGTGACTTGTGATCAAACCTGACTTAATCATCATCATCTAATTAATTATTGATTAATTATCTAGTTGGTTCTTAATTTCAGTTACGTATCTATTCTGGAATAAAATTGTCAATAAAATATATATTGGGTCATCCCATAAATAATGCAGTTTTTTTTATACAACTTTTATTTTTCAAAATTAAGATAAACAAAGTTCTTTTTTAATCTAAAAAAATACTCTCCTTCATTTTGTACAATGCTCTTCCATCTACCTGGTACACTTGCAAGGCCCCTCTTCCAAAATTCACTTGTCTATAATGAAAAATACTCCTCCAGTACTGTTCTGACCTCGTCTACAGAATTCCTATTTTTTCTGTCTAAATGATTTTGAAAACTGCAGAATAAATGATAATTAGATGGGTTAATGTCTGGCAAATACTGTAGTTGGGGAATCGTTTCTCATTCAAACTACTCCAGCCTTTGGAATGTCATCCTTGCTGTTTATGGTCAAGCATTATCCTGATGGAAAAACACCTTTCGTCTTGAAACCAAAGATGATCATTTTCCTTCTAGTACTAACTTAAGCTGCTCAAGCTGCTCACAGTAGATCTCTTTGTTATCATTTGGTTTGGGTTTAAAAGTTCAAAATGGACTAAACTTTTCATATCCCACCAAATAGATAAGAACACCCTATATGGACGAAGACCAGCTTTTATAGTAAGTCGATGCAGTTAGTTTATCCCACCTCACTCCGTTTTTTAGATCATGCAAGTGAAAAAAATCGCATTATTTATGGGACGACTCCACAGTATGCTGGATAGGCAATAATCTCGCTAGAGACGACAGGAA
Organism: Octopus bimaculoides; assembly: GCF_001194135.2. Taxonomy (NCBI): domain Eukaryota; kingdom Metazoa; phylum Mollusca; class Cephalopoda; order Octopoda; family Octopodidae; genus Octopus; species Octopus bimaculoides. The sequence continues at coordinate 36,432,106 of NC_068994.1, read as the reverse complement.
GTATATATTCTGCAATTCTGCCTGGGCCACCAAAACCTAGGGTGATATTTCCAGGTTATCACCAGTGGCAAGAGGTTCATTAATAGGGCATAGCTCTGGTGGCAACAAAAGGATAGTTCAGTTTCTCTATTGATGGATACTGCTAGCTACTCATTCATCTAGAGTTTGTAATTGTTAACTCAACCTCTGTGAGAAACTGCATACACTCACACAGCTGCAAGACAACTTTTCTCGTCACCAGGGATATGACCTATTAATGAACTTTAAGCCGCTGGCTACTGATGAATTGGGAATACCACCCTAGGCCTTGCTGTCTTATGTACAACTATAGCCTATAGTAATGCTATACAATCATAGCATACCTTTATCAAAAGAAGTAACAATTCTCTATCTATCAGTTTATGTCTCTCAATTTATCAAATCTCAACTTCCTTTCTCTCTCTCTCTCTCTCTCTGAAATATATTGCACTATTTCGAAAATATTCACAGCTAATAACGTGTTCAATAGCAAATTTATTTTCTCTGATAAAAATAGTGAAAATAGTTAAAAATTATAGCTAACATTTCTTTTCATCTTTCTTATTTTTCCTTTCTCTGCTGCAGGCCTTAAAACTTACATCCAAGAACAAATGTATGCTAGAAGCAATAAGTCTTTGCCATACTCTATCAGCAGAGCTAAGGATTCTAAAACCACAAATATTATAAACTTAAAGTCAACACAAGTAGACAATAAAGCTAATCTTAACCAACCTCTTCCTTGGAATTTGCCAACAAGAAACAGTTTTACAGCATATAACAAACCTCTACCGAAAGTTCCATTTTCATAATGTGCTACATTACAACTCCTGGAGAAATGTTTTGTGAATTCTTGTAATATTTCAAAATGAAGAATTTGCATACAATCAACTTTATTGAAAACTAATTTTCAAACCATAATGCTTCAAAAATATCAAGAAAGAGTTTGTTGATCAAACGAGAATAATGACACCCAGAATTTTCAATAAGATAAAACCACTTGGATGCCATAACACAGAATTTAATAAAACTCTAAAATCATAAATCCCAACATACTTATGTACAATTTCATTGAATCATAATACAAGAGAATTTGATAAAAACCAAACTTCTATATTTACCATAATTAAAGTGATGGATTTTTCACGTGATCAACACAAGTAAATACAAAGCAATGAATATAGTATTCTATATTTATTTCCCCTAGGATATACATATATACATGCTTATGCATACATATATGCACACAAACATAAACACACACAACATATATATAGTTCAATAACAGATCTTCAAAGACACTTATTACAAAATAGTAAGACAATGAATATAAATTCTTCTGCTAAACAAACAATAAAATTGGATATACCTGAAAGTTCCTGTACTCAACCAACTGAAAGACAAAATATAGACAAAGAGAGAAAAATCTTAAATTCAAAGGTATGTGTCATTTTAACATTTCTTGCTTTCACACACACATACAAACATGGCTATATACACATAATATGTGTGTATGAACATATATTATAGGTTCACGTAGACAGTCTTACATCTGTCTAAGTTAAATTTGTATGCATGTTGGAACCATTATGTATAGTTCATATCTATTATCTTTTAGTCAAGTATTTGTCTTTGTATATTATACGTATTTTATCTAAATCATAAATGGCAACAACAACAATGAGAACAAAAATAACAATAATAATCCTTTCTACTATAGGCACAAGGCCTGGAATTTTAGGGAACTGGGTAGTCGAGTACATTGACTTCTGTACTCATATGCTACTTATTTTATTGTCTCTGGAAGGATGAAAGGCAAAGTTAACCTTGGCAGAATTTGAACTCAGAATGTAAAGCCAGACAAATTACCACTAAGCATTTTGTACAGCATGCTAATGATTCTGCCCATTTTCCACCTACATAAACAATAATAATGATGATGATAATAATAATAATAATAATAATAATAATAATAATAATAATAATAATAATAATAATAATAATAATAATAATAATAATAACAATAATAATAATCAAATAGGTATTATAAGAAAGGGATGTCAGAAACATCTAGATAATATCCCAGGAGAACTATGTCAGAGAGAAATCCAAAAGATTGTGCAGACAAATACTGCCCACATCCTCAGAAAAACCCTATCCATTTAAATGTATGTGTCATACTACATGAACATATTTCACTACTGCCACTGCCGCTTCCTCTCTCCAAGCTTTCAGTTGTAACATCTCTTATTGTTCACTCGCCCTAGGATGCTGGGTGTGTCTCGGTAAGTGATTGTAATAAACATGCAGATTAAAATAATAATAATAATGATGATGATGATGATGATGTCCTGATGCAGTACCAGGCACTGGTTCTCATAGCTTCTGATCTTAACTGATTGAAAATGTTAACATGTACATGTTTTGTCAACGTATAAAAGATAGGCTACAGCAAATATTTTGTTCAATACCACAGATTTGCTTGTCAGCTGTTTGACCTTAACCAGTTGAGCATGTCCCTTGGCACTGACAATATGTGCATCTTTGATCATGAGCAGAAGTAGTCGGAGAGCATCATAGCCATGTGTTGAGAGGAATTCTTTGTGGTTTGAATAATTCACCTTTGGAAACATGGGTGTTTCGTCCAACATCCTTAAACAACCCTTATTCAGGGACCTTTTGAGCAGGATGGGCTACTCAACCTGGAGAAAATTCTAGCTGGACTGCACCTGTGTTGTTAGAAGGTCAACATGTTAATACAAGGTCACCATGTTGTGCACATATGGTTGTGATGCATGTGCCTGGTGTACCCTAATCAGACAGGTAGTCATGATGGGCATCATATATTTGTTCCCCAGTGTCACTTTGATGGCTTGCATTGCTCTCTCTCTCACTCAATAATAGTAATAAATAATAATAATAATAATAATCCTGTCTGTTATGGACACAAGGCCTGTAATTCTGAGGAATGGAGCTTGTTGATCACATCAACCCCAGTCGACCACAGCAGAATTTGAACTTGAAACATAAAGCCAGACAAAATACTGTTAAATGTTTTTCCCAGCATGCTAATGATTCTGCCAGCACAATGGTTTCCATTTTAGGTGCAAGGCCTGTAATTATGAGAGGTGGTGGGAGGGGTGTGTTGAGATTACTGACCCTAGTACTTACTTCATACTTTCTATATACAGAAAGGATGAAAGGCAAAGTTGACTACAAGATTTGAAGCTCATCACATTACAATATTGTTGCTAATTTAGGTAAAAGGCTAGCATATTTGAGGATGGGGCTAGTCAATGACATTGACCTCCAGTACTAAACTGCTACTTTTTTTATCAACCCTGAAGGATAAATGTCAAAGTTGACCTTAGCAGAATCTGAACTCAAAACATAAAGAGCTAGCAGAAATACTGTATGGCATTTTGTTCAACTGTTTAATGATTCTGCCAATCCATTGGCTAATAAAAATTATGAGGTTAATTGTTCCTAATTTAGGCATGAAACCTGTAATTTTAAGAAGTGGGGGGTTGATCAAATCAACCCCAACAACCTGACTGGAATTTTATTTCACTGACCATGCAACAGTGAAAAGCAAAGTTTACGTCAGCGGGATTTGAACTCAGAAAGTAAAGTAGTTAGAGGAAATATTACAAGACATTTCTGATGCTCTAGCAATTCTGTCAATCTATTGTTCTAATAATAGTAATAATAACTGATTTCAATTTTTGGCACAAGACCAGCAATTTTGAGGGAGTGGGTAAGTCGATTCCCAACTGGTACTTATTTTATCAACCCAACCCCAAAAGGATAAAAGACAAAATCAACCATGGCAGAATTTGAACACAGAATGTAAAGATGAGTGAAACGCCACAAAGGATTTTGCTTGGCATGCTAATGGCTCTGCCAGCATGTTATTTTGTTAATAATAGTAATAATGATGGTTTCAAATTTTGGCAGCAATTTTAGAGAAGTGGGTAAATCAATTATATTGACCCTGGTGATATACTGGTACTTATTTTATCCACCCCAAAAGGATGAAAGGCAAAGTTGACATCAGCAGCATTTGAACTCAGAATGTAAAGACATGAAATGCTGCTAAGCACTTTACTTGGCATGCTAATAGCTCAACCAGCTTGCTACCTTAATAATAATAATGATGCTAATAATAATGAAACAAAGGCATCAGCGGGGCGATGCATACCCTGCATGCAAATAGAAATTTCTCACAAATTATACTTACTTATACTTTTTAATTGAACTAAATTAAGCTTTGTAAGTGTTTGACTAAACTTGCTTATCAGGAAATTTGTAAGTTCAATTTTTAAAATAGATTTTTTTTTAAGTATCACCATTATAGATATTTATACTCATTTGAATTAAGAAATCAACTCGTAGATAAATGGAACTCTCAAATCCATCACTGTACACACATATGCACTTACACACACACACACACGTGCGCACACACACACACACACACGCACACACAGTCGCATATCTATGTATGTATTTATGAATGCAGGTATGTATGTACCCACGTGTCTACACACATAGATACACCATGATCTATATACACACACAAATGAGGCTTGATTCATATGAAAAAAAAGTGAACAAAATGAAGTACTTATAGAAAATATTGCATAGAATTTGAATTGTGTTTTGAATGTCTTTCAATGGTGGCAAGTGAATCAACTCTACTGTAGTTCATTGCAGGATATAAATAATATGATCACTTGCTTATTGGGAAACTTGTAAGTTCAATTTTGTATTTTTCTTAAGTATCACCGTTATAAAGTATTCATATGCCAGTGAAATTAAGGAATCAACTCGTAAATAAATGAAACCCTTGAATTTATCACTGTACACACACACAAAGTTACATATCTATGTATGTATTTATGTATGTTTTGAAGATAATGAAACCAAATTGGCATCATTTCGAGCCACTCACCCAATGAGTATTTCTGCCAAATTTGGTGAAAATCTGTTCAGCCATTTCTAGTAATTTTGCAAATACACAGACAAGCAGACTAAGACAAGTGATTACTATACCTTGCCTTCACTTACGTGCACAGGGTGATGATGATGATGGTGATGATGATAACAAAAAAACAAAAAGAACTAACACAATACAATACCAGGAAGGGTTTGCGCACTCAACACACAATGCCGCACATGCTCCAGCAACATGGAGGCGTAGCAGGTGATGCAGTTGAAATTTGCCTTAAACTACCAAATGTCGAACAATTATATAATAATAATCTTTTCTACTACAGGCAGAAAGCCTAAAACCTTGCGGGAGGAAGTTAGCTGATTACATCAAACCTACTGCTCAACTGTTACTTATTTCATCGACTCCAAAAGGATGATGAAAGGCAAACTTGACCTTGATGGAATCTGAGATCAGAATGTAAAGATGGGTGAAATACTGCTAAACATCTTGCCCAGCTTGTTAACAATTCTGCCAGCTCATTGCCTTAGTGATAATAATAATGGTTTCAAATTATGGCACAAAGCCAATAATTTTGGGGGTGGAGAAAGTTGATTTCATAGATCCCCCAGTGCTGAAATAGCACTTATTTTATCAATCTTGAGGGGATGAAAGACAAAGTCAACCTTGGCAGAATCTGAACTCAGGACATTAAGACAGCCACAATGCCACTTACCATTTTGCCCAACTTGCAAACAATTTTGCCAGTTCATATCCTTAATAATAACAAAAATAATAATGATATTGGTTTAAAATTTTGCCACAAGGCCAGCGATTTCGGCGGGAGGGGACTAGTCAATTACATTGACCTCAGTGTTTCACTGGTACTTAATTTATCAACCCTGAAAGGATGAAAGGCAAAGTTGACCTCAGCAGAATTTGAACTCGGAATGTAGCAATGGGTAAAATACCACTAAGCATTTTGTTTAGCATGCTAACAATTCTGCCAGCTCGCAATAATAATAATAATAATAATAATAATAATAATCCTTTCTACTATAGCCACATGGCCTGAAATTTGCAGGGAGGGAGTAAGTTGATTACATCGACCCCAATACTAAACTGGTACTTAATTTATCAACCCAAAAGGATGAAAGGCAAAGTCAACCTTGGAAAAATTTGAACTCAGAACATAGCAGCAGACAAAATAGTGCTAAGCATTTTGCCTGGTGTGCTAACAATTCTACCAGCTCACTGTCATAATAATAATAATAATAATGGTTTCAAAGTTTGGCACAAGGCCAGAATGATAATAATAATAATAATAATAATAATCTTTTCTACTACAGGTACAAGGCCTGAAATTTTGGGGGAGGGGGTATATTTGACCTTGGTGAATTTGAACTCAAAGTGCATTAGGGAAAAATACTGCAATGTATATCTTCCAATGTTCTCGTGATTCTATCAACCCACTGCCCTACTACTACTACCACCACCACCACCACTACTACTACTGATGATGATGATTTCTAATAATAAAAATGATAACTATAATAATAAATATAAGTTCAATATTTATAACTGAAAGAGAGAGAAGTGAGTGAGACTGCATGTGTGTAGGTATGTGTTCATTGTTGTTTCACATCTCTCTTACTACTCTAATATTTCCAATTTAATACTAATCGTGATCATTTTCCTTTCCTTTGATGCATCACCTTCACTTGCATTGAATTTACTCTTTGGAGTTATGGCTATGAGGGTGAACAAAAGAAACAAAAATCTAAACCAAATAACACCAATAACACGTACAACACAGTGTTTACATGATCTGACTTAAACTGGCAATGGCACAGCAATTTCCTTCTTTGATTCAACAAATTGCTGAAAACTTGCAATATTTTGATGTGCTTTGCAAAGTAACCTTCCCATTAATTACTACCAACCATTTCAAGTAACTGAAATTTTTTTAATATCACTGCCTTTATAGTATAATGTAAAGTATATTGTGGCTGTTTGTAAGTCAGATATTTGAAACCAAGAGAATTCCTTTGCATGTATGTGTGCATATACATGCATCTTTTACTTTTTCACTTGTTTCAGCCATTAGACTGTGGTCATGCTGGGGCACTGTCTTGAAGAATTTTTAGCTGAATGAACTTTAGTTTTTTTAAGCCTGGCACTTATTCTATCAGGCTCTTTTGCTGAACCACTAAGTTATGAGGATGTAAACACCAGTTGTCAAGTGGAGGGGGAACAAACAAAGACACACACACATATAACAGGTTTCTTTTCAGTTTCCATCCACTAAATCTGCTGACAAGGCTTTAGTCAGCCGGAAGCTATAGTAAAAGACACTTGCCAAGGTGCCATGCGGTGAGACTGAACCAAGAATCCTGTGGTTGGAAAGCAAGCTTTTTACTAAACAGCCACGGAGTCCATTGGCTTGTAGTAGATGTCACTTTCAATGTTTGTGTCATTCTGAATAATCAAAATGTCAAAGAAGGGTGGTAAACTGAATACATACATACATGCACGCAAACACCACAACCACCACCACAGACACACACACGCATACACACACACACACACACACACACACATACATACGTACATACATACATACATATAGTAAGTGAACAAACAAAAGAAAGTAGCACTCAACACATTTGGTTGGAGTTACATGTATTTAATAATAATTTGACTCAACTCCACATGGATTAAAACTTTCATGGGCATATAGGATGCATCTATTTCATTGATGTTCAGAGACAGAGTGGAAGATTTTAAAGAAATTGAAGATGTTTCTAGGTGTTTAGGCTTCTATTGATCAACACAGGTTACATGGCGCAAATGCTATCAAACTAACACCAGTTATTTTTTTTAAAATTTAGGTCCACATGATTGGACAGGAGAGTGGCAAGATGGTGGTGCCACTTTAACAGTGGGTTCTAGCATATTATATCCAGTGATATCAGTTCCTTTGGTGTTGCAAATGGCGGTCTGCTACTGTTAATGTCTTTAAACTCCACTGAATGATGACTGAGTTACAGATTTACACCGACATCTTACCCCACCATATGCAGTACCCAATACAAGAAATTGATGTCACTGAATACACTATGCCATAGCCCATCATGTCCACATACATGGACTAAAAAGTAACTGGTGTTGCTTTCATAGCCTAAATACCAGATGAGCTGAGCTGAATGATAGAGACCTGAACACCTTGAAGCCATCTTGAATTTCTTTCAAACCTTCCACTCTGCTTCTGAAAATCTGATGAGATGAATGAATGTCCTATGTGCCCAAGAAACTCTAAGGCATATGAAAGTCAAACTGTTAGTATATATATATATATATATATATATATATATATATATATATATATATATACATATATGATGTTACAATAATAACCACAAACCTTGTTAAATATAGCTACCCAGGGTTTCCTGATCAAAACAATTTATTTTGCAAGTTTTAAAGCTGAAAACAAAATTTGTGGTTTTCGTTATAACATTATCTGTACTTCCTTAGCTGATTGAGTGCTTTTCTTCTTTTGGAAGCCTTACCCCACACACACACACACACACACACGCACATACATAATCAATCATCATTTTTATGTCCGCTTTTTCATGCTCACATGTAGTGAAGCCCAAACCACTTTGGTTTTGAAGCTGTCTTCTTAATCATACAGCTATGCTTGTGTCTGAGGATGAGTGTGCGGGATTGTGTGTGTGTGTGTGTGTGTGTGTGTGCGTGCTTACGTCTGTGTGCGTGTATATATGTATTTTAAAATTTTTACGTCTATGCTACGTTTTTATTCCATCTTATTCCAATTCATTTTATTTTTCTTCATCTTTAATGATGATGGTAAAATAGTCTCCCAAATAATACCCTACAGCAGCAAATCAAGCATTTTATGTTGTATAGAAGAACAAGCTGAATGTTATCTTTTGGAAGTGTATAAAAATTTTACTTGAATTACATGTTTTATAAATTTTCACAGGTGTTTATTTGTGAATATTTGTCAGATTAACGTGTACGTAAGGAAATAAAAGAGGATGCAAAATATGTGTTACAAGTTGTATCATATGCTAGTAATGTTAGAACAGACATCAAGCAAGAAAGAATTTGGGCATAAAAACAAAAAAAAAACAACAACAAAAAATAGAAATGTCATAAAGAAAGTTGGATATAGAATGATAAAAGGTTATTTTGCACCTGTTCAACAGAAACCAATATGAAAATATACTTGAAATGGCTTACAACAAAGATTATTTTAAAAGGAAAGATGTTCGAGTGCATTTTTGTACAGATATAAGAATTAGCACATAGAAATAATGTTTTTAATTACTTGGAAATTGACAAATAATACTAATAAATGAACAAAGGGAAATAATACCTTCATTATTCAATAATCGTCTTCTTTAATACACACAGGTATTTTTTCCATAACAACTGATATTATTCAGAGAAGCATTTAAGTTCTTTAATGGTATTGCAGTTATAAAAAATATGCAATACCTATAAACACATTTGATTACATGGAATCACTTCATTTCACCTTGACTTACTCTTTTCAATAGCTTTTTTATTCTTTATGATCACCATCAAATTCAATGGTTTGATTAAAAATATACAGAAAGTATACAGAATTGAAAATTTTGCAAAATAGAAGCATTCAATTATTAATGGAAACTACATTCACTATTCATGCTTCAGTCTTGTGATTCATCTATTTTCCAATGTTACAATTAAAATTTTCTCCTATCTTTGTTACAGTTATGACTCATCTTTTCTCTTGATATATAATTTTGTAAACTAATGTATAGATTCAAATATATAGATCATCAGTTAAATGTTCAAACACCTGTGATGAGTTTTGTCAATAAAATTCTAGTTTTTCAGAGTGCATTCCTTCATTTGTATCTAACCTATGGTTTGATTTTCATTTGTATCTAACTTATGGTTTGATCTTCATTTGTATCTAACTTATGGTTTGATATCCTATTCTGGGATATGTACTAGCTCAAATTCAGTTTGACACTACGTTTGTAAGATACTCAATGATGATGGAGATCTAACTGATCAAGTCATTGTGTGAATATAAACACTACAAATATATATTCCAAAGATGAGATCAATATTCTAATAAAGTATTATCTTACATAATTTAGCAATGTTTAGAAGTATATAGGGATAAAAATTTGTTATCAGGAAGTTAGTCCAAAACAGTAAAAACTATTTAAGCATTATTGCTTAAATAAAAGTATGTTTATCAATTTCCTATCTTTTTCCAATCATTTTTTTTCTTACTGTAGTAATGAGTGTAATTTGATTTCAGTTTTCAAAAGATTCCAACAATGTAACAATGAATGTGTATCCCAAATCAGATACTGTGTTCTAAAAGATTTCTATTTTATTCCTACCATTCTGGCTTCTGACTAAATTTTTGTTTGAATGCATCCAACTTTTAAATTTGATATAAATGGACAAAAATTTGAATACCAAGAACAAGAAAAAAAAATGCTTACTTGTTCTTATACAAACATTTAAATCAATAATTCATTGAATCGTGTTTGGAAGATGTAGAATTTAAGATTACTAAGTCAATGATGTGTTGTCATACTGGCTGAGGAATTCACAGTTTGGATGTTATCAACACTCTGCTGAGTTTATCACCGATATACTTAGATTTCATTTATTTGTAAATAGATACTATGGTGAGCCTGGGCAACTCTACATTTGATAGAACTGAGTTTAAATACTCAATGAGTATTGCAATGTTACATACATATTAATATAAATATTTAAGAGAGTTCTCCACAAACAATGGACTTCCGAGAGACACTTCCTTTAACAGTTCTGTAAAGACACTTAAACACTAAATTTCTCATTCATGTGTTTTTCATATAAACTTTAATGAATTGGATATTTTAAATGTCATTTTGAGAAAATGACAACTTGATAACTTTTATGAAATTTTGTTTATATTTTAATTACCTATTGATAATCTTTCATTCAATATTATACTGTAGCATTACCAATATTATTTTATAATAGGTTTGATGGATTACAGTTTCATAAATATTTTCCTGATCATTATACTATTTTTTAATTTAAAAAATTTAATAGAGGCAATATGATTTTGGTTCATTAGTATTTGTCTCCATTACCCTTAGATACCATTTTCTTCCCCACCTCTCTCTCTCTCTTTCTCTCTACACACACAAACACATGCATGTATATACATATACACACACGTGTTTGTGTGTGTGTGTGTGCATGCACAGTGGACAGGCAGAATTATTACAGCTTCATGAAAAATAAGTGGCAGTATTCAGTTATGGTACTTTACATTCTGAGTTCAAATCCCTATGAGTTCAACTTTGCCTCTCAACCTTCTGGAAATGATAAAATAAAGTACCAATCAAGCACTGAAGATTTATATCCCAGTAATGTGTCTAGATATGACTAATTGAAGATTTATTGATAACAAAATGCAAACCAAAAATTAACACACATATACAGCAAACCTGTAGTAAATTAAGAACAATTACTATTTGCTGGAGGTCACTTTGAGTATGTGGCAAAAGTAATTTTAATCCACCTATAACAATATCATCAGTAAAAACATCATTGTCATGATCTTTGCAGCCCACTACATAAAAAAAAAGTGGCAATAACAAACACCACTAATAACAACTTCATCCAGAATATAAGACTATGAAGTATGTATATGTGTACGTCTGTGTATCATCCATTGTGCAATAGCCATCATGGACACATGCTTTTGTGTTTTCAAAATTCTGTTGTCTAATAATCTGTGAAGTGCCACTCTGCAGCAGAAATAATTCCTTTTCATTCAAGTGAACTGGAGCAGTATGTAATGAAATATCTCTACCTCGGACCCAATCTGCTCAATCTAGGAACTGAAATCATGACCTTACAATCATGAATTGAACTACTAGGCATGTGCCTTTATAAGTATAAATGTATACATGTCTTTGTGTATATATAAATCATCATCATTTAACATCAGTTTTCCATTCTAACAGCAACTGACAAGCTAAAAGACTGCACCAAGCTCTACTGTCTGTTTTAGCTTGGTTTTCTACAGCTGGATGCCCTTCCAAACACCAGCCACTTTGCAGAATGTATTGGGTACTTTTTACATGACTCCAGCAGCAGCAAGGTCACCAAGTAACTTTCAGAACGAAACTTCTCAACTGAAGAAAGTAGTATTGAGGGACAGAAAAGGTGTCTTGCATTAGAAGAAAAACATGACTACTGTGAATGGAGAGGAAGTAGAGAAGATGGTGAAGATGTGACTGGCAAGGGGCAGGAGTCATGCATCTGAGTGGCATGGAAGTGTATACAGGGAGGTGGACTGGGGATTGGAGAAAGTGAGTGAGTGGGTGGCTGAATTCACAAGATTACAAAAAGAGTGTGGGAGCTAGAAGTAAGGGGATATAATGAGTGGGCATTAGTAGAGAGCACAGTATTAAGAGGACATGTTGTGGGGAATAGATTTAACAGGGTCATAATTGTGTGCAGGTAGGTGCATGAGAAAGATTGAAAGAAAGAGGAAGGGAGACACAACAGTGGTGAGCATGGGTGGTTTGTGGAGGAAGGGGCATGGACATGGATTTTACTTAGCTGGGCAGGTCTTCTCAAGCACAGTAACTTGCCAATTCTTTCAGTCCTTTTGCATGTCCTCTGTAAAGCTCAACATCTGAACATCTTTTCTTACCACTTCATCTCACATCTTTTTGGGTCTTCCTCTTCCACAACTTCCTTTCACATTTAGACCAGCACATATTTATGCAGTTGTCCTCATCCATACACTTCACATGACTATACTAGCACAGTCTTCTCTCCTGCACTCTACTATTGATGCCTCTTAAACCCAATTTTTCTCTCAAAATATTTACTCTTTGTCATACATGCACACTGACATTGCACATCCAGTAGAGCTTGATGGCTCCATTTCTTTTAGGCCTTCATATGTCCTTTGCAGTCATAGCCCATGTTTCACTGTCATGTAGCACAATTGCCTGTACACAGGTATCAAACAGTCTACCTTTCACTCTGTGACCACTTCTTTTACTAGCAGAGGTAAAAGCTCTTTGAATTTCTAGCAACTATGCTTTCAGAGCAACTTCCACCAGTGCTAATTTGGTCACCCAGCTAACAAAAGCTATCTACTACCTGTAAGCATCCCACTGGGCATTTGAGTAAATCTATTTCCTGCACATTCTCAGTACTTACTGTACCAGCACATCTACTACACACAAAGACCACTTTCTCTGCTAATTATCCTATGATCCCACTGCACCTCTTATGTGTCCATAACTTGCACTGGGTATACCGAATGGAATTCCTACCTACACCTTTTTTATATATCAAAGAGAGCCATTTCCCTGAAGGGATTAGTATTTGTCTGTTTTCATATTTACAAGTACATTGAACTTTCTACATTAACTCTAAAACTCTGAGATTTTAGTTTTTGCATCTATACCTGAAATTTCTTCTCTAATTCTACAAGTAATGTTTCAAACCATAAAAATAAGGTCATCAGCATAGAGGAACTTCCAAACTGACTTAAATTCCTTTGTTGTGACCAAGAGGATTTAGATTAACAAAGGGGGCTGCAAGCCAGTCCTCAGTGAACTCATACTTGCACACTAAATTCATTGCTATACTCATTGCTAACTCTCACCTTACTAACAACATCCTTGTACATGACTCTCATCAACCATGACACATTGTTCTCACCAACCACTCAACTACCCCTAGATTTTGTATAATCATTAGATGAGTGAATCCAAGACCCTGTCAAAGGATTTCTCCAAGTTGACAAAGAAGTGGTGAAAGTTAGCCTACATGAGATGCAAAACCAAACTGCATCTCATCTAGGCTAACTCTCATCCCAATTAGTTGAGCTATGACCCTTTCAGTAACTTTCATGACCTGGTCCAGCAATATGATGCTTCTGTGATTACTTCTGTCTGAAGAATCATCTTTCTCTTTATAGCAGTTGACTATAATGTTGTTACATCAGTTGTTGGGAAGACCTCTATCTGGACAATCTGACTATACAAGTCACTAGGCCATATCCCACTCCACCAGATAATTTAAACATCTAAGCAATAATTCCCAATGGCCCAGGGGCTTTCCAAGTCTTTATATCCTTAATTGCTTTATCTTTAATGCTGCTGTCAACTCAGATGTGTGTGTGTGTGTGTGTGTGTTTGTGTGGTATGATTTTCAACGGGTAGTATAGCACTCAGTTAAGAGAGTAAAGATATTATAATAAAAACACGAAGAGCCTTGTGAAACACAGCTACCCAGAGTTTACTGACCAAAATATTAATTTATTTTGCCTTTCATCAAGCTAATAAAAACAAGACAGTTTAGCATATACATATATGTATGTGTGTTTATGTACATATGTGTATATATATATATATGTATGTATGTATGTATGTATGTATGTATGTATGTATGTATTTTTTTTTTGTATGTGTGCATATACATGATATGTATATGTCTGGGTATATATAAGACGTCCAACATAATGAGTACATTACATCAAAGAAGAAGGATACGCTATATTTGTAAAACTACTCATTGTTACTACTATTATTGCTACTGCTGATGATGATATTAATATTGCTGCTGATGATCTTTCCATATATTAAACCTTGATTAGTTTTTAATTAAAGTTTTGTTATTGAAATCATTGATATTTTGTATATTGCTAATGATGTTTTGGGAAAATACAAACATATGTAAGTTTCTCGTTTGCTTTGCCCTAAAAACAGCAAGACTCATATCTATTTTCAAAACTATTAATCATTATTGAAAATATGATGAGTTGTTTTACCCCCTATCTAATTAGGTCTAAATGCCAAATTTAAAACAACTGAAAGTAGAACAAATTTTTTATTTTGGGAAATGGATTTCAAAGAAATACCCCAAGAAATACACTTTGTAATGGCAACTCAAATCAATTTGGTAATTATTTACTTAAATGATAATGACAATGTTTGCTATTATAATTATTGTTTTTATTGTTTATGGTTTGAGAAATACATAAAGTGTTTCTTTCTTCAAAACATATAATCAATGTTTATAAATAAATTGTGTGGATAACCTGCCAATTTCATAAACAAGTGGAAGTTCATATAAGAACCAAAGAACTTTACACCAAAGGAGTTAAAACTGGATTTGCAAACATATGTATCTGTAAGTACATATTTTCTAGTACTAGTGTCAGACAGTGTGATGTATTGTTTCAGAAAATACACAGGCATGAAACAAACCTTATTGCGAGTTAGAAAGGTAGTGGATAAAATTAAACACAGCTTTCTGAAAAAACTCCAAGAGACTATTGAGCCTCTGTCCTTATCATTGTCTACTGCCTTCTCTTCTTAGGATGAAGAGTCAAACTTACTGCGCAGTACAGAGGGTTATTTTTTATAGATTTTTCATAACACTATCTATTTTAATCTGGGTTTGTTACCTTCCTGTCCCAAACTACAGAGGCATATATTATGGTCAGCACCACAGCCGTGTTAATAGCACATATAGTTTTCTTACTATTAAGCTGAGTTTTATATCTTTTTCACTCATTCAATTTTTATTTGCATTCAAAAAGCTTTCACACACAGTTTTTCTTTCAGCTATGCCTAACTATTTATAATAAGCAGAACTTTCTTATTCTCATATTATCTCCTCTCTTTGGCTTTCTAAATTATCTGCTTAACATGACATTGTGCATTGTTGTATGATTACCTTATTGTATTTTTCCAACTCAAAGGACATCTTAATGACCTTACTAAATTGCTTGATAATACTAAAATGACTTCCAAGCTAGGGACCATTTGCAGTATATAATATTAGATCATTCATGAAGGAAAGATGGTGGATAAGCTTGGCCCTCCCCTCTCCCTGTGAAATATCCTAAATTGTTTCATTTTATGAGTCAACAGAAGGGAAACAAGCATAGAATGAAATAAAGACCAGATGCTCTGTTACCTTGGAATATCTTGATAGATATTTCTAATAAGGTTTCAGTTTACAGTTATTGTTAGTTACTATAGAAACTGCTTGCCACTTCTTTTAATGAAATTTGCCAAAGTGTCATCAAACTGATGTACTTCAAGTATGTTGATAGGCTAGTGAAGTAATATCCAAATCAAGGGCTTGCTAGTAATTGATCCAAGCACATGACATTATTTTTATGTAGTTTCACACCAACCACTAGCATCTTGTTAGCAAGAAGTGAATCAATTGCCTTGCAGAAATTGGGCATAAATCCTTTCTGCTCTACAATAATTTTTTTAGTTTTCTTTTTGTAAAAGCATTTTCCTCAGATACCAAGCCTTCATCAACTTTTTCAAGCTTCACTTACGATGCAGTCGAAAGTACTGACCCTCACCATAAATTTGTTGCAAGATGTGTGAGAGTGAAGAGCATGACCCAAGTGAGTGAGCCTGCTCTCAGCATGTGACTGTTGGCTATAGAGACATCTAGGAAAGGTCACTTGCACCTGGTGCTCAGGGTAATCCTAGACTTGTGAGGTTCCTTAATTGATCTTAGGTGGTTGTCTCCTATTCCATATTGGATACCTTTGTCATGATTATATTTTTATAATCATCTGTTCTTTTTAATTCAATTTTATTTAGTTTCATGTAGATCCTTACTACTTAAAACCCCAGCTTTGGTACTGTCACCAGTGTCTTTGAGGTCTTATGACAAAAAAATTATTATTATTATGACTTGTGGAGTTATGCTGAACAATTGTTGTCAAATGTAGGATAAATCCAACTATCAACCAAGTCTATTATAAGAATTGCCCTACCATCCACATTTTATTTCACAGGGCAGGCAGTGTTTCTGTGTTTATTGGCTTTGGATAAGGATAAAAGGATTGAGCAAAACTTCATCAACTTTCTACAGTTCCACTTGGAAAAGAAAGTGAAAGTGGAAAGGAAAGTGTTCTTGTCCAATGACTTTGTAAAAAGTTTGGTGACAGTGGTTAAAAATGGTTAGGGTGAATGAACTTACTCTAAGCATGCGAAAAATTTACTCTGGCTCTTTACATTCTGAGTTCAAATGCTGCTAAGGTTGACTTTACACTTCATTCTATTGAGGAGGTGGGATGATAGAATAAGTCCCATTCTACTGCAGTTTCCACAGCTTTTTTCTCCTCTGCTCTGGCAGCTAAAACCAGTATTAATTCTTATGTATTTTCTATATTATTCTTCTGCATTCTCTGCACATTCTTCTATTAATACCAGTCTTCCCCCTATCTCTATTGTAGGTATAACCTATTGACACTATCTCAAGGATATAACATCTTATACATGGAAATTGTCCTTCTGGTTTAACAGTCCATGTCTCCTAGTTCTTCTTTAGTCCAGTTCAGGAGAGCAGCAGGATATTGTATGAGACACTGTGCCTGTGTGTTTACTGCAGAGATGCTTTTCCTTTCCATTCACTTTTCAGCTTAGCACCTTTCTACTCTCCTGAGATATTCATTTCTTACCTTCTCTTTCATTTCTTGACAGAGAATTCTGCCTCCAATACACCTAGTTACTTGTAACTGTCGCCATTATTTATTGCTCTGCTTGATATCTCATCTGGGAATTTAATCCCTTTTGACATGGATATCTTTTCTCTCCTTATTACTTGCACTGCACACTGATCTATTCCAAATTTCATACCAATGTCGTCACTCACAACTCTAACAGTCTAAACCACACCAGGCGAAATGCTTAGCACTATTTTGCCCATCGCTACGTTCTGAGTTCAAATTCTGGCAAAGTCAACTTTGCCTTTCATCCTTTCAGGGTCAATAAATTAAGTAACGGTTGAGTACTGGGATCGATGTGATCGACTATCCCCCTCCCCACAAAATACAGGCCATGTGCCAATAGTAGAAAGGATTATTATTATTATTATTATTATTATTATTATTATTATTATTATTATGGCAGCGAGCTGGTAGAATCGTTGGCATGCCAGGTAAAATGCTTAGCAGAATTTCGTCCATCTTCACGTTTTGAGTTCGAATTCCACTGGGATCGACTTTGCCTTTCATTCTTTTGAGGTCAATAAATTAAGTACCAGCGAAACACTGGGGTCATTGCAATCAACTAGTCCCCTCCCTCAGAATTTCAGGCCTCGTACCTTTAGTAGAAAGGATTATTATTATTTTACTATTATTTTAACTCCTGGAATCTTGCATGAGTAGTGGGTTTGCTACCTGCAGCCTACAGTATCAGGGTCAATAAATTAAGTACCAGTGAAGTATTGGGATCGATGTGATTGACTTACCCTCTCCCATGAAATTTCTGGCCTTGTACCTTTAGTTGAAAAGATTATCATAATTAGTATTAAGGTGGTAGTTGGCAAAATCATTAGCATGCTGGACAAAATGGCATTTATGGTATTTCACGTCTTTATGCTGGGCTCAAATTTTGGCAAAGTCAGCTTTGCCTTTCATTATTTTGGGGTCGATAAATTAAGTACCAGTCAAGTATTAGGGTCAATGTAATTGACTAGCCACCTCCCCCAAAATTTCAGACTGTGTGCTTATAACAGAAAGGATCATCATTATTATTATTGTTATTTTCTCTTTATCACAGGCTTTTTTACTACCTGCAGCCCACAGTATCATGCTATTCATTCTGTTCAGCTGATTAATACTTACCTGATTATTCTGGCCATGCCAAGGAGGCAAAACTCTTGTAATAGTTCTTACTGGGCACTCTATTCCCATTTCCCATCTCTTGATGCCTTCTGGTACTATTCCCAAGGACCCAACAATAATTGGCACTATCTTCACCTTCTTCGTTTTCTACAACCAGACTATTTCATACTTAAGAGGGTTGTATTTATCTATCTTTTTGCCTTCCTTCTCGACTATTCATGGGTCAAAAGGGCATGCAACATCAACTATATAACATATGTGGTGCACTTTGTCCACCACCACTAGGTCCGGTCTGTTATGCTCTAATACCTGATCTGCTTGGATTGGGATCCCAGAGGATTTTACTCGTCTATGTGGGTTGTGCTCATACCATGTCTTGCCTCTCTCTAGCCCCCACCTTTCACTCAGTTTCCATTATCATCATTATTATTATTAATATTATTGTTATTATTATTAAGGCAGCGAGCTGGCAGAATCATTAGCAAGCCAGGCGAAATATTTTGCTGTATTTCATCTGCTGCTATGTCCTGAGTTCAAGTTCCACCGAGGGCGACTTTGCCTTCCATCTTTAAGGAGTTGATTAAATGAGTACCAGTTACACACTGAGGTTGATGTAATTGACTTAATTGCCTCCACCAAGATTATTATTATTATTATCATTATCTTGTCCTCTACTCTAATGAAGCTATTTCTTAACTTTAAGGTAGAGTAGATTCATGGTTATAAGTTTTTCTTCTTCATGCTATTGTTATTACTAATATAGTTCATGTATTTATTATATTATTCATATCTTTAAAACCATAATTATATATGCGTGTGTATATATATATATATATATATATATATATGTGTGTGTGTGTGTGTAAATAATTATGTGTGTGCGCATATATATGTATATATATATATA
>NC_068994.1:36372609-36412351 GCF_001194135.2 Octopus bimaculoides | reverse complement strand
ATATTCATATATTTCTATGGCATTGTATTGTTCTCAGTTACATTGTATTGTTCTGAAATGAATTGAATTGTAGCGTTGTCTCTTTGTTGCTATTGAAACAAATAAAAGACATTATTGTTTATTATTTTCTTTCTTGTATGCCACACTGGATTTTGTATATAAATCTTGTGTGTTGGAAAAGCAACCATGCAGGAGTTCTCCCCCATCCTTGCTATTTGAAAGTCATTGTTGTCACTGTCAGTGGTAGTGTGTGCGTGCGTGTGTGTGTGTGTGTGTATGTGTGCATGTGCGTGTATGTGTGCATGCATGTGTGAGTAATATGCAGGTATCATTCTGGTGCACAATAACCACTGATTGTGTAGAATTGTTCGTTATTCTTGCTGTTGCTTTCTTTGCTTATTTTTCATCCTTTTGAGATGATTTTTTTTTTAATATAAATACTTCCTAAAAGTACAATTTTTTTCTAATTCTTAAGTTATGTGATGCTAGATAGCTATCTACTTTCTTTTTTATATTTACATATCATTCATCGTTACTCAGTACATTCCCATTTCTATAGGATCTAAAGCAGTATCCACGTCACACAATCTTGCTATGTCTAAGTTATTATATTTTGAAAACTTTTCAGTTTCTTTTAAAGATACATTTCTCTAAAGTACATGATATATCAATTATTCTACTCAACTTCTTCCTTTATTTTTTATTACAATATTTGGTTGGCTATCCAGTATTTTTCTGTATGGCCAAGCAAACGTTCATATAACCAACTCATTTTTATTCTCATTTTTTTCTAGTTGTTTGAATTTAATTACTGAGGATTTCTCAACAGTAGTAACTTGCTGGCTTCCAACAGAAGTACTCTGTTATTAGTATGATAATATTTTCTAACTTAGGCTTACATTACTTTGGTGGTATCTTCAATCAATTCTACCTCTGTACCTACTGACAGGTCTTTTATCACCCATAGAAAGATGGAAGTTGACCTTAACAACATGTTACTGAGAATGTAAAGGGACATAACCAAATTCCAAAATACATTGTATTTGGCACTCACTTCTCCCATATCCAAGCAGATAATTGTGCAAAGAAAACCCTGAGACATTAATAAAGAAGCAAAAAAATTTATATAATCAACAGTGATGCAAGTGGAGACCATAATATTGCTTAAGAGAGATGTGGGCTCTGAATGTAGAGGACATGCCAAGACTTGAGAAGAACAAAGCTGGTATGCTCTGCTGGATGTGCGATGTCTGTGTACATGTGTGACTGAGCGCTAGTGTATTGAGAGAAAATTTAGACACAAGAGGAATTAGGAGCAGCATGCAAGAGAGAAGACTGCACTGGTTTGGTTATGTGGTGCATTAGGATGAGGATAATGGCATAAACAAGAGCTGATCACTTGAAGTGGGTGGAAGTTGTAGAAGAGGGGGACACAAAATGAAGTACTGAAGGCCAATCTCTAAAAGCTGAGTCTTACAAATGAATTTAAAAAAGAGCAAGAAATATGGTGCATTGCTGTACTCAAGAAGGCCCTACCACTCACGTAAAAAGCACTGGTGATGATCTTTTTTTTTTTTTTCTTCTTTATAGGGTTTTCTTTACACAATTATCTGCTTGGATATGGGAGAAGTGAGTTCCAAATACGATGCATTTTGGAATTTGGCTATGTCCCTTTACATTCTCAGTAACATGATGTTAAGGCCAAAAAGCATAGGTACTGGTTCCATGTAAAAAACATAGGTACTGGTTCCATGTAAAAAACATAGGTACTGGTTCCATGTAAAAAACACTGATGCTGGTTCCACATAAAAAGCACTGGTGCTAGTGCCATGTAAAAAGCTTACAGTACACTCTGTTGGTACCATGTTAAAAGCACCTGTAATAATGGTCCCACATAAAAAGCACTCAATACACTTGTGGAGTGGTTAGTGTTAGGAAGGGTATCCAGCCACAGAAGCCAAGCCAAAACAGACAATGGAATCTGGTGCAGATCCTGGCCTTGCCAGCTCCTGTCAAATTGTCCAACCCATGCCAGCATGAAAAACAGGCATATGATGATGACGATGAGTAGTCAGAAGTTAGGTTAAAGCAATCATGTAGGTAAGCACAAATATTGCACCAAAAGTAGTCACAGCCAGCATGGCCTTTGCAAAAAAATATCAACACCATATGAATTCCTACATTGCTTGAAGCAGCCATTATTCTAAAAATAGTTTCTACTTGCTGTCATCTGATCTGATGAGAAAGAAAAAACATTTTACTTTCCAGCAGTCATCTTCACTGTATAAAAGAATAAAAGTTCATGGCACAATGTCACACATGTCTTGGGTAATGGTGTAGCTGACAACAGTACTAAACTGATAACTTTTTCTTATCAACCCAAGTGCAATGAAAGATATAGTCCACTTTGGTGAAGTTTGAACTCAGAAATGAAATGGATATAACTAAATACTTTTTAAAATTTAGTTTGCTGCACCTGTTGCTTCTTCCACTCCACTGCCTTAACAATAATAGATTTTAATATAAGTATGAGGCTACAGATATTGGGGCAGGAAGAGATGATTAGATTGACAGAAATACTTGAATGATACTTAGTGTATCTACTCTGGGAGGATGAAAGGCAAAACTGACATCAGTGGTTGGTGAACTCAGAATTTAAAAGGATGAAGGTATTTCATGTGCCACTCAACCAATCTGCTAATCTAATGCAGCAATAATAATAATATGCTCTCTGATTTAGGTGAGAAATAGTCAATAAAATTAACTTGACAAGTACTTATTTTATTGATCTCATAAGGTTGAAAAGCTGAATCAACCTTGTCAACATTTAAACTTATAATATAAAGACATAACTTAGTATGTCCAGCTCTCAGTAGATGATGTTATCCAACACCTTCAATAATATCCAACACCTTCATTCTATTTGCCACCAGTGTCCATTCATACTACAACGTATTACAATGGGATTACTAGATATACAGGGATAACGCAATTTATATAAAAGTGAGAGGCTGAGAGAAAAGCATTACACAATATATTACGACAACAAATTGGTAAATACAGATAAACAAAATAAATATATATGAAATAAAATATTAACAAATAAGGGTAACCTAATGAGATGCTGCCATTTAGGGTAGTTCAGGACACTCTTTTATATCAACTAACTTTTCTCCCAGTATTTAATTGCAGTACTCCTGAAAGCATTCTTGGTGTTCAGCTAAGCTCAAGTCCTGTCTTGACCATGAGCAGACTACTAATTTGTTTCTTACAAGCAGTCTGTCTTTTAAGTGTTAAACAAAATATGACCCTATTTTCCCAATCAGCTCATCACTCTCCAAATCTCACTTCAGTTTGTTCAGATAATCCAGCATCTCTTTATTAGTTATTCAAGGTAGCATCTTTTACAACTACTTAGAAAAAAAGAAAGCATCTTGGAAACGAGTAAACCAAGAAATATTTCAAAGACATAATATATGTCTACAAGACTGCTGTTTCTTTTAACCCAGCTAATAGGGTACATGAGCAAAAGTTACAAAAATCTCTTGCTTACAAACTGAAAGAAAATAACTTAACACCAAATAAATTATAAAACTTTTGATGGAGCTTTCTCCTAGATACAAGGTCAACTATTTTGAAGGGAGGCGGTTAATCAACTATATTAATCCCTGTAGTTCACTGGTATATGAATTTTTTTTACCCCAAAAATATGAAAAGCAAAGTTAACTATTGAACTTGAAATATAAAGAGCTATAAAGAAATACTGCTAAACATTTTGTTTACTACTCTTTCAATTCTACCAATCTATTAGCATTCTAATAACAATTATAACAATAATACTTTCTACTATAGGCACAAGGCCTGGATTTTTCTGGGGAGGGGGCAGTCAATCACATTGACTGGAAATTAATTGATCGACCTCGAAAGGATGAAAAGTAAAGTCAACCTCGGCAGAATTTGAACTCAGAACATAGCAGCAGACAAAATACTGTTAAGCATTTTACCCGGAGTGCTAATGATTCTGCTAGCTCACCATAATAATAATAATAATCCTTTCTACTACAGGCACAAGGCCTGAAATTTTGTGGGAGGAGAAAGTCAGTTACATCAACTCCAATACTTGACTGGTACTTAACTTATCGCTCTCGAAAGGATGAAAGGCAAAGTCGACCTCGCAGGAATTTGAACTCAGAATATAAAGATGGACAAAATGCCACTGAGCATTTTGCCCAGCATGCTAACGATTCTGCCTAAAAATCGATTATTATTATTATTGTGGCTTCTTTTGTTATACAAAAGCTTATAAAATATCAACAAATGAAGTTTCTTGCTACGTATCAGTGAATCACCAGCCCTAATTGATATTTTAGCCATTTAAATACTGTGCATCTCTGGTTGCTGGTAGGTATTACATTGAGATGCCCCCTGAAGTATCTTTTCTAATATTTCTTACCAACTTCTGTACTATCCAACACACACCACAAATATGTCTCCACTTTCAACTATATCCAAAACCCAAACTCACCTCTCAATAGTTAGTCCTATATGCAGTCTTTACTGTCCACAGCTCTGCCCACACCATTGTATTCTTCCATCAACTCAACATATTTTTCCACCATATTTTTCACTTCTCTCAGCCACATATCCCTTAGGATTGTCGACTCTATGATGACCATATAGCATGCCACTCTTTACACACAAACTTAAATTAAATCACTTCTACTGTTGACTTCATCTGTTTCCATTTCTCGTTCACTTTCACATCTCAGTCATCTGCTACTTCTGACATTTCACAGACATAAAGGGAGAGTATACTCTTTTCATTTCTTGCAGCCATTCACAAATTTAATACATTTTTGCTTAGCATTTCAATGTACTCTTTTACCAAAACAGTCATTCTCAAATTCATAACAAGTGTCCTCCTTCTCCTCTACCTCCTTGCTACTCCTGTCACCACTACTATTATCATTCTAAAAAAATCTATAAACTTGCTATTGTTTTATCTTGGGTTGGACAGCATGTTCCTAACCTATCCTGATATATTCAAAGTACATGCATGTAGCTAAATTAGAACATTAGCTTCCTATCTGCCAGACTGACTCTCTACTGAACCAGATGTGTTTTGACAGACTGTTCAGTCTATACCACATGTTCGTTCTTGCATTTTGAGAATAGCTTTTTCCTTTACTCATTTATCCTTTAAAGAATCATATTATTAACTTCATATTGTACATATTCAGGTCCTTTTGTTTGAGCTTGTTCTTCCAACTTTATTCTCTACTTACAGAATTAATTCTACTTGGATAATAAATTGCTTTGTAATACTCCACATGAATTTCTAGTCCCATATAACTGATTCAATGTATTATAACCAGTACTTTACCAAACAAAAGAGACAAAAGCATTGTCAAAATATTCTTAACCATTTCATTACAATTTTTTTTCTACTAAAATACAATCTATATTCAAATATGAAATAGAAGTTTCTCTTTCATATTTGGATTCATTCTAATGTATGCATACTCCCACATAGTTTGCATGCTATATGCATATAAGTTGTGGACTGGTGATGTGAGTCATCTCCAATCCTGTTCGGGTATCTGATTTTGATAAGCCACAAAAATAGTGAAACACTGATGTCCATATTGTCTGATGGAATTAGAGGTGAGTTGTCTTGTCTGTCCATGACTTTCAGGTGTTTTGGCATCTGACGCTTTAAGAGCATGTTGTCCACCATGCCAAATCACAGCCTACCAGCAGGTACATATGGCATGTACATTGAATATATGTGGTTGATAATGCTTATTACAATCTATATATCTTTCAATTAAATTTGAAAATAGTCAAGAATTTGGGGAGGTTTTGGTAAAAATAACTAATTTTCATTAATAAGCTGATGTTTGTAAAATGACTTGACAGAAGGTTGTTAAATAAAACAGGAGGATGTATTGTAGAACCAAAAATGGACTTATGCAGGTTGATATAAAAAGTGTGAAGGTCTTTAAATATATGTTTTTTGATTAGTGTATATGCAACATATATTTCAGAAAATATTCATTTATGTTTCTATGTCTTTTATCCATCTTTCAACTCTTATTTTGCTTATAAAATAATCAGAGAGTTGCTATATCAACTTTTAATATTAATTCCATTAACTTAAATCTAAATCAATTTACCTTTCTTTATATTATTTAAATTACATAGCTTTTGTTTTGGCCCTAGCTGAGATCCAATGATCAAACCATGTTAATAACAACCATGTTAATTTTTTTCTTTTAGTTTTTTTTAAAATATATTCTGGCATGGCATTGTGGTTAGGAAATTTGGGTTCAGTCCTACTGTTCAGCATGTTGGGCAAGTGTAGCTCAACATGTTGTACAGGCTGACCAATGCCTTAAGGGTGAATTTGGTAGACAGAAACTGTGTAGAAGCACATCATGCATGGATGTGTGTGTATGTGTATTTGTGTGAATGTGTATGTTTGTGTGTGTGTATGGTTGTGCACACACGCACATGCATGTATGCATGTCTGTGTGTGTTTTTCGTGTTTGTCCCTCTTTCCCCATCACTTGATGATTGATGTTGATTTGTTCATGGTCTCATGACTTAATGGTTCAGAATAAGAGACAAATAGAATATGTACCAGACTAAAAATTAGAACTAGGAGCAATTTATTTCATTAAAACTCTTCCAGGCAGTGCCCCAGCATGGCTGCAGTCAAATGACTGAAACTAATCATAGAGAATCCAGGACTACTTTGTCTGACATGTCCTCCCTTTTTTTTAAGATAACAGCATATTATATGAGGGAGATGACCATATCAGTTTGATTTACGTGATAGTAGTTGACAATGCTGCACCTAAGGCAGTCAGAATTTCTAACATCTTATCTATCCTTAATTATTTCATTTGACATTTACGTTCAATTTATTTCTCAAGATCATTTTCAATGAATCGTGGTTTGTAAGATGATCTATTTTAATGATAATAGGAATTTTCTCTTCTTGCAGAATATCAATGAATCATGGAACAAATAGCATTCTTCAGTTCTAATTGGACAGAAACCAGACTTCATGTTTGTGAGAGAGAGAGAGAGTTAATGAGACATTGTAAGCAGGCGTGTGTGTGCGCGCGCGCGTGTGTGTGTGCGCATGTGTGTGTGTGTATATGCACATGTGTGTGTTCCAGAAAACATGACTATGCTCCAGTTTTAACTTTTTTAATTAAAGTGGGTTTTTTTATTGTTCCTTCTTTGTGCTTTATGTTTTAACTGGAACAATACATTTCTTTGGTCCATCAATGTTTCAAGACTTTCCCATTAGTGAGAATTGGCTGTGCTTTTAAAAGCATATATTTTTTTTAAAAACTTATTCCTTTATACACAAAAGAAAAAAAAATGTTATGACAAAACATACATCAACAGTGCACTATAGGATTCAGACAAATTATTGAAAGCCAAATAAACTTAGCATAGAAGATAGAAAAACCACAAGTGGAAATTATACATCTAAGGAAAGACAACAGCAAATCACTAAATAATAAACATTTATTAATAATATTCTCATAGCTATTGATAATTTACAAACATCCCTTTCATGGAAAATAAGATGCATATAATGTAAAGAAAAAGTTTAACAGTTTCTACAATGTGAATCGTACTGCCAAGTAGGAAGATAAATTTGTTAACCCTTCACATGACAGGCCGATTCAAGATCAAATTTCCTTTCTCAACTTTGATACTTTCACTTACTAAGGAAATAGACTAAAATTGAAAGAGAGTTCAACTTGAACTAGTCTACCAACCGAGATAAAAGAAAAACAAAACAAAAAGAAAAAAACAATTAAAATAGATAATAAACTTAAAAGCTTATTCTAAGTTGAAAGCATTATACACAGATACACATAGCCATAAAAAAAGCACTTAATCTGAAACTCACTAGTTCTGAAAGACCTGGAAAACAACTATAAAATGTTAATATGCAAAAGCGATAAGAGCAATTTATTCATTATTATGAACAAAGATGGAAACATGACAAAAATTAACAATCTATTAAAAGGTAGCAGAAAATCCATAAAGATTATGATAAGTAAAATTTTGCAATTAAAAATGAAGCTTAAATTAATTACTGCTGCAAACACACAACAAGGAACTATTCCACACTACCAAAGGGAAAGACAATATATAAATAACCTACTTTTATGTCTATAGAACTGTAAAATCTATAAATGACACAGCTCTCTCTATCCCTTAATTTCCTAAATAAAATCAACAAGAAATTAGTTTGAAAATCATTTAAATAGCATTAAATAGTATATACTGGTGAGGTATGCTGCATTAGATGAGTTCTTAGCAGTATCTTAAGACAACTCAGTATGTTTAATTATCTGATTGAATATTTTTCTGTTATACGACTAATGTAATATACTAATTTAAATTTTATGATATAGAAGGAAAATTTTAAAACTAGGAACTGAAACCAGCCACTATACTTAAGAAACACTTATGAAAACTACTGCACATCATTCCCTTAATTTTCCACCAAGAAGTTTCTGGTATTCTGTATTGCAAACATAAATGATATCATAAGGTCATTGTATGGACAATATGGACAATAGTGTCACACTGTAGCCAGCATAGACAATAGGTTCATAATATAATACAGTTATACTATGGCCAATATATATCTTAACGTCATAGCCAAATACATATCCACAATTTGCACTAAGCATGTGGATGATATCTTCATTGTGATCAGACACACAAGTTTATTCAAACCTACCTCAAATCATACATTTGAAAGGCACATTAGAAACACTTGGTTTGAAACAAAATATAGGACTACATTTCTATATTTAAGAGATGAGGAATTATTTACACTTGTCCTCATCTTGTTTGTTTCAGCTGATATACACTCCAGCCTTCATAAGGTGCCCACGGGCATATGACGTAGTGGTTAAGAGCGTGGGCTACTAACCCCAAAATTCTGAGTTCGATTCCAGGCAGTGACCTGAATAATAATAATAATAAAATAATAATAATAACATCAAAAAATATCTTAGGAATGAGAACCCAGATTCGAAATTTCCTCAAGACACCTGATGAAGGCTGGAGGGTACAACAGCCGAAATGTTGTATTAACAACAAACAAGATGAGGACAAATATCTGTCAAATGTAAATAATTTAAATCATGAAAATATAGGACTGTCACTGTGAGAACACTTGATTATAGTTTACTGGATCAAGGCTGATGTGGGATAAACAACAACAGAACAAAGTAAATAGAGATTTAGATGTGTCAATAACTCCAGATGTAAATGTAGGAATAGGATATTTCTTTAGAAGAATACATCAGTATACACTAAAATCATTCATAAATAGCTCTCTATATATAAATATAAGGAATATCAATACATATATAAAACCCTGGTTATGAAATTCCTGTTCAGCACAGCACCAGTAGCCCAAATTAAAATTAAATAGAATAGAAAAGGCAATAATTGATAATAGAAAACTTAACAGACCAAATTATACATTACACATAACACCAAAGAAAAGTCAACCAATATTTATTTGTTTAACAACAAAAATTTCATGAAACAAAACACAACCTGCATCATAGCCAATCATAATCTAGCTTAACAATATAGCTGAGGGGAAATACCTCAGAAGGGTGTTCTACACACTAAATACAAGGCCAGTAGGATGTGGAATATATAATATAGTGAGTTATGAAAACTGTTATCAACTGATATAATCCAAGCAGTTAAAAGACAAGACCCCATTTTGGTGACGTTTAAAATCTTTAACAAAGCAAATGAGAAAGATCTAAAAGTAACAATCAAGATAGGTAATTCCAATAGCATCAGACATTTCAAATATTCGAACCTTATAAACAATGAAAGCTAAAGTGGGTCTGATCTTTAAAGTTAACAAGTGAAAACAACATGATTGAGTATAATTAAATCTCCCCAGTGAATCATTTTCTACATAGTCAGCACATGTAAAAGTAACTAATATATACCGTAAAAACCTATGTAATTTGTGCACCTATGTAATTTATGAAGGTGATTTTCAAGATAAAATTTGTTAAAAAATGCTTATACTCATGTAAAATTTGCACCCAAAAGTTTTCAGAATTGCCGATATAGCCAGGTGAAAAAGGCTTTCAATTTAGTTGTATTTAGCTTAATTTCACATACTTTTGATTAGATTTTATAAAATTTTCATCAAATAAAAATAATTTCTGTTTAACAGACACTGACATTGAAAGCTATTAAATTACAAAGTGTTTGTGTTGTCATTAATAAACTTTATTTTACATTTCTTGCCCACAAGAGATTATGTCTGATCTTTAGCATACTGCTGTATGTCTTCTTAAATCATGATCACAGGAAAAGCTGTTGATAAGAATTATCAACAAAAGCAATGCTGGTAAATGCGCACAGGTGTTGCATATTAAGTTTAATTACCAATAAACATCAGCTTGGATAACACTTTACTCAACCGACAGAGGAAGGTGACCGATCAAACTGATTATGTGAACAGCATTCTTTTCTGCCTATTCTTGTTGGAACCTTTGATATGGAGTATTGGAATTTTAATCCCTTTCTCACTTATAAAATGTCAAGCAAACTTAAAAATTTGTCATTACCATTATTGTCAGTATGGGCAGAACTTATGAATCGTTTACTGCGAAGGAGAAATTAAATATGTTGAATATACATTTGAACGTGGTAATAGAGCTGCCAGAAGGCATTTTAATGTTAATGAAGCTAATGTTCGAAATTAGTGTAAACAGTACAACAAACTTAAAACTGCGCCTAGTAATAAACGGCCAAAGTAAAAATATATATCAAGATTATCCATATCATTACATTTTTTTCAGTCAGGAATATCCATATCACTATGTATGTCAATGGTGCTTTATTGCAATAGGTAGAAACTCTAAGCAATGTAAAATATGGCCAGGACTGTGTTTACCACCATGAATGTCAGACTTCAAAAAGTATTAAACATTTAATGGTTTTAGTAAATTTATACAGAAAAAGTAAGCATTATACTGTCCAGCATAATTAAAAGTCAACTTCATTATATTTAAGATATTACTTTGTTCTGTAAAAACCTATTCTGACATTAAATAAGTCAACTTCCAGTACGAATGTTTACATTTTGTACATCTTTTTTCAACAAAAAAAATTTCAAAAAAATTCTGGAAACAATCAGCTCATGTAATTTACTCACCCACTAAAGTTTATTTTTATTTTTGTGAAAAAAAAGTGCATAAATTACATGGGTTTTTACAATATATTTACAGAAATAGTGGGAATATAAGTGACACTTGTTAGGAATAAATGTCTAAGAGGAATACTGTATGCTCTATATAAATATGATATAATATAGATGAAAATTTGAGATGAAAATCTGAAAACAGCTATAGTATTATCACAGAAATTAGTAGATAAAATATCCCACTTGAGATGTTTAAACTTTACAAAGAAACAAAGGAGATAATTCTGATAAGATCAGTTCACTAAAATCTTTGAACAATATAAACAAACAAGATCTATTCCAATCTTCATCTTTGAAACCAAATAGTGAAAGCAACATATATATTTCTATCTTATTAGACTCATCAGTGAAACATATTCTATTCAGCAAAACTGCACTGCTTTCACCCATTAGCTTAAAAGTCCAAATCCATTCTAATCTACATTGTCTATAGTGTCCATTGTCTATAGTGTCAGCTGATCTTTTGGGAATTATTTCCCTCACTAGTTGGTTTTAGGTTTTAAGCAAAACTAGAGGGAGTTTTTGTCTACTAATTACTTGAATATTGCCAGTTGCTCAAAGTCTTTCAACTCCCAACATTACAAATGTGAGATACTACTGCATTAGCATTATTAATATATTGCAGAAATACATATATTAAACTTCTTATTATCACTACAAACCACAAGCCTGCAAGCTACTGAATAATCTTCAGTCA
The DNA here is from genome assembly GCF_001194135.2 of Octopus bimaculoides. Taxonomy (NCBI): domain Eukaryota; kingdom Metazoa; phylum Mollusca; class Cephalopoda; order Octopoda; family Octopodidae; genus Octopus; species Octopus bimaculoides. The sequence goes on along the minus strand of NC_068994.1, from coordinate 36,400,364 downwards.
GATGACTAACGTCATATACTAATTCTAATGCAAACATGAACATCTTAAATTTATTCACTCTAGCAGCTATATTTCTCACTAGATGGTCATGCATCTATAACAAGGAGCCAACAAAGAAGTTTCTATTCAGATATTGAAATTGCTGAAGATAGCAGCCAATTTTTGTTTTAAACTACACCCTATCATCTTAAAACAAAAGTACAAGGAAGAACATATTTAATAGTGAAGTCTCAGACATAGAGAACAATAAGACTGTCTCAGATGAAACACCTCTGGTTAACTTCAGTCAGGGCTGATTATTGGGTTAAATAATCACTATAAGCAAGAAGCTATTGTTGCACATCCAACGACAACAAAACAGCACAAATAGGAAGAGAGTATTAGTAGTACCTCTTTAAGGCACAAACCAAGCTAGATCGTATCAAGGTTAATTCTCTAAGTAGCTTTTTATAACTTAGTCCATCAATATGATTCTTTGATACTTTCTTTTATCTACTTTGTCCTTGTAGCAGATGCTGACAATACTGCTATGCTAGTCATTAGGTATGACACTTCCCTCTAGCATCTGTTCTAGTTTGCCAGAGATTTTCAGAATTTAGCAACTCCATCTAATCATCCAGCTGCCTTCCCTGTTCTCATATCTTCAATTGTACTTTTGACTGTACAGCTGTCAACTTCAATAGCAGGTCTCTGGGTTGAGACTACTTATGGTTGTTCTCTCTCTCTCTCTCTTTGAGGCATTTACCTCATTCTTCCATAGCATATTCATACCTTTTTCTATGTGTCAGTGAAGACAAGTGTTCCATACACACTTTTCTTTACTGACCTTTCAATTCTCTTAGGATCACTGCTTAGCAATATGACACACCTCATATTTCTGATCTTCATGTAACAGACCATGATGGTGGACAATGAAGTAGTGATGCTAGAGCTGTGAAATCTAGCATGCATTAATTTCAACATTTCTTTTTAATAACTGCATTGTTTCTTTCCATGTAAATTGACATCTGACTATTCAAAGAAAACTTCAAAAGTAACTAGTAGTGACTTCTTGAAAATGGACAAAATTTGACATCATGGTGGTATCAAGTACCTGAAGAAAAATGGTTTAGTACCCAATAACATTGATGCTGACAGAGCTGTCACATTAGGGGATGATGCTCCAACTGTATCAACAATGCAAAAGCGGGCAGATGAAATTAGGGGGGGAAAGGTGAGTCTTGAAGATGACCCAAGGTCTGACTATCCTGCAACTGCCACCCCCGAGGAAAATATTGATCTTACTCACTGATGGATGACAAGCAGTTACCTTCTGAAGCACAAGTCCAGGCAAGGTTGTTTTATAGAAGACCAGCAGTCGCCATGCCACCAATGTTATCCAAGGGAAAGGCAATAGCTGATACAGCTTGGCACCAGTGATGTCACAACTCGTTTCTTCAGCTGAGTGAACTGGAGCAACATGAAATAAAGTGTCTTGCTCAAGAATACAACACACAGCCCAGTCTGGGAATGTCCTTGTTCCATGCTGGCATAACTTGGATGGTTCAACAGGATCTGACAGACACAAGACTACATCAGGTTTCATTATCTGTTTTGGTATAGTTTCTATGGCTGTATGCCCTTCATAACAACAACCACTTTACAAAATGTGGTGGGTGCTTTTTCATGTCACCAGCACTAGTGAGGTTGCCATATAGCTTTCAAGACTATGAACCTGAGGAGATTGCTTAATGCTAGGAAGTGAGGGGTAAAAGTATGAAAGAAGGAGTCAGAGCAGAACAGGTCTCTTACAGTCAAATTACTTTTTAGAATTGAAAGTGGGAGAAATCAGGTGGAGCTAAAAAATATAAATTGTTATGATGAGGTGTTAGAGTGCACCCCCAAGTTACAATGTGGACAGAAATGAATGGGAAAGCGATGTCGGAACTGTGGGTAGGTGGAGGTTGCAAGAGAGCTGGGAAGGCAGAGAAAAAGAATGGAGGAAGGGAGGTAGTTGACCACTGTAAAGATAAGGATAAGATTGAAGGGTGAATGTAGTGAAAAGCGGATCACCAATGATGCATAAGTTTGGGGAAATAGGGAGAGTAGGAGATGATTGATAGTGCAAAGTAGCAGAATAGTAAAATTGATAGAGAAAACAAGAGAGAGATGACATGTGGATGGGTAAGTTGCAGAAGTGTGAGGGGAATAAGAGAGAGGCAAGTGTGGTGCATGTGGGGAGAGGTGTATGGGGGTGATGGAGCAAAGATAATCTGGTAGCTGGTGGTAGGTGACCAATTAGAGTGTGGGTAGAGAGAATTCTATTAATGGCTGAAAGATGGATAACGAATGAAATGATTCTGGATAGTTAGTCTTATCAAGGAAAAAACTACAGTTAGAGAGATGATAGGTGGTGGAAGTGTCTTCAAGAGGGAGAAAAATGGGCTAAGGGTCTAGTTATGCATATATATATATATATATATATACACACACACACACACACACAGAATGCTACCAGAACTTAGTTTTGCCAAAGTAGGCAGGTCTTACTAAGAACCACAACTTGCCAGTCATCCCAAAGATGTTGTCTTCACCTTCATGAGGTTCGAGATCTTGAAATCAGTTTCACAACTGTGTCTCATGTCATGTTTTCCTGGGCCCCTATCTTCAGTAAGCTCCATCCACATTAAGTGATCACCACTTCTTTATACAACTGTTCTCATTTATTATGCATCAGAAACGTATGCATGTACATGCGTATGCATGCACATGCAAGTACAGTGAGTTTTCATTTAACAATATTAATGAGGGGAAGGGGTGTCCATTTTAACCAATTGTCCAAATTAACAAATGGCAGGCATAACCACAATGGCAGGCATAACCACAATGGCAGGCATAACCACAACCGAACCCACTTTATAAAATTTTTCAGAGACACACCTTCAAGGGTGCAGAGACAAGTTATGAAACCCTTTAAGAATGAAACATCATATTTGTATTTATTTGTTTTAGTTCAATGAATGAAAAAATCCACTCCTCTCTTGTCAGTCAAAACTTGCTCATGATCACTGCACCACATACTCATGTTCAATATGCAGAATAACCTTAATCTGCATTATGAAGCAAAACTCAGAAATATTTTCATCATGCTATCCAAAATAAGGTTGATAATGAATAATATCAATTGGAATAATGTCATGAGTTGTTTTTTTTTTTCTTTATCTTGTGCTGAAAATTACTGAACAATCAAAGTAACTTTCAACATCAGATATGAATATAGAAAAAAGCATACACTTATACATCCTCTATCTCAGGCAACTACCTACTGCCGCCAAAATTAACATGTCCTCTGAAGAAATTCACTCTTTCAAATTCGAGGTTCAGAGAGGCCAACTTTACTCAACATTCAAAATTACACAACAACATTCAAAGTTACAAGAACTTACAGTCAATAATTTCAAGAGTTAGGTTCATTCAACATATGTAAATCTTCAGATCCAGTGACGGGGAAAATGCTGCTTCATGCTTTGCTTCATCCTAAGACTTCAAGAAGAAGAAAATGACCAGCACAACATAACTGAAACATACCACATTTAGGTAACTAACATCTTTGTCTCTGAGTGAAACATATTGAAACAGTCCCATTTATTATTTAATAAGACTAAACTTTCATGCTGATAACATCAACAGATCTTCCTATTAGCTCATTTGAAGTCATCAATTGATAGCACTGTCTCCTAATTTTTACCAAAATTCTTCAGGAATTTCTAGCGAAAGCAAGGGAGACTACTCTTATCTGCTACATGAGAGATGTTTTGTATTCAGCAGGCATCAAAATGCTTCACTATCATCTATCAAATATCCAAATATTGAGTTCAACACAACACAAACTGACATATAGGAACAAACTTTATATATCATCCAATGAATCTCAGCCTTCTTCAGAACTTGAAGGTTCCCTCATACTCAGTCAAAAGCATCTGAAGGATCAGGCCTGATTTTACATCTATGAATTCTAATTTAAGTCATTGCCTGTTGATACATACATAAATGTGTGAGTGTATGCATGGAAATAGTTAACAAGCATTAAACTTCACTGACCTGGTCCTATTTACCCATCTCCTTCATAAGGTTCATTGTTTTGGGAGCAGCCTTCAAAATGCTGAACCTTACAATGGAGATGGCAGAGGACCAAGATATGTAACATAATTCTGTACTTTAGAAGACCCATCTGCCATAACAGAATTGAGATCTTAAAACCAAAGTAGTATGGTAAAAGCACATGTGATGGGGCCACATAAAAAGCACTCAGTACACTTGTAGAATGGTTGGTGTTAGGAAGGGCACCCAGCCATAGAAACCAAGCTATAACAGACTATGGAACCTGATACGGCTCCTGGTCTTACCAGTTCCTGTCAAGCCATCCAACCCATGCCAGCATGGGAAACAGACATTAAAGGATGATGATGATATATTCTCTAGTGCAAACATGGTATCTTTAAGATAGCATGTTTTACAATGATTTGATATCATTGTATTATATATACTTATTGTGTAAATGCATAAGTACACATATGGCATGTTTGTGGGAAGAATGCTGGCAAGACATGCAACATGAACAAAGCTCAAATGTCAGTTGTGAAAATGTTAAATAAGATGAAATGTGCAATTATGTTAAAAGAACATGCATTTATAAAGCAAAGAAAAATTACTACCTAAATACTGCCAATAAATTTATATATGTACACACACTCCAATGCATTTTTAATACAGTTTGTATTTGTTACTAAACACAAAATCATTGTAAATACAGTTATCCCAGTTACATTTATATGTAGTGAAAACTTGAGCCCATCTCATTCACATTATTGTCACCCTTTTGATGCAGACCAAACAAAAGAAGTGCGTTGTTTGTTTATATATTACATGCAGTTACATAAGCAAATATCGCTTAGTGAAATGAAGCAAACGTATATATAGATACTCAATAGCAGTGTAATTTTAGTATTACTTATGTTAAAGCAATGGGTATATGTACACAAATATACCCCAGCAAATTTGTTTTCTTACAACTTCCAGAAAATTAGGTATTTTTTCAATGAATTTTCTACAAATATGCTTCAGATGGTGTAGATTCAGATTGTTTCACAATGTGTTGTGAAAAACATTTTTCTGAAGGGCAGAGAAAGGAGTTTAAGAAAATTCACACAAGTAAGTTTTGTTTCATCATGAATTTCGGAGAAAATGGGTATTCTTAAATGAAATTTTTAACAAGTATCTTTCAGAGTGTGTAAATTACGATTATATCACAGTTTGATATGAAAAGGAAACTGATGAGCACACTCACGTACATACTGACACACATCACAATTGTTTTTGAAATTTCAAGTTTCATTTTGTTGATGAATGTGATGTGTCAATATGTATGATGTGTACGTCCACCAATTTTTTTTTTCTTTCTTCACATGAAATTTTGATGTAATCTTGATCTACACACTCTGAAAGGTATTTGTGGAGAACGTACATTTTTCTGAAAGTTATAAGGAAACAAAGGCAATTTGCATGAATTTTCTGTGACCCCTCTACCCACCCAGGAAAAATATTTTGATATAATTACAATTTACACCATCTTAAACATATTTGTAGAAAATTTCATTAAAAAATATCCATTCTTCTGGAAGTTATGAGGAAAGAAATTCGATGGGATACATGTGTAGGTGTACCAAGGAATGTAACATTGATTTTCAGTGGAATGCCAGCGTACTAGTACAGTACTGAATGCATTTTCTTGAGTGCCAATACTAGTGAAATCAAATATTCCTCAATGAGCACAATAAGAAAGAACTTATAACCCTACATTTTCTTTGGTCATAACGTCAACCACATTATCCTGGGAAGAGTAGACACAAATAATGTCTCAGAAATTACTGCTTGGTAAGCACTGTGCTATCTCAAAGTTCTAGAGAAAATTTTAATTGAAACCACGTACACATATAAAGAATTATGTAAATAAACTTTCATACATAACATGCATAAATGTGTGTGTATATGCATACACACACACACACACACACACACACATATATATACACACAGTAGTACCTATATATATAAAGCACGATTTATTCTTGATCAGAGGTGTTCGAAAACTGAGGTACTGCTGTATTAAATGAATATGAGAATGACAGGAGATAAAACACGATTTATTCCTGATCTGAAGTGTTTGAAAACCAAGGTACTACTGTATATATTTATATATATAAGTGCTAGTATGGCTGCGTGGTATGAAGTTTGGTTTCCCTCCACATGGTTCTGGGTACAGTCACATTGAATGGCACTTTGGGCAAGTGTTTTCTACTATAGCCTCAAGTCAATTAAAGCCACGTGAGAAGATTATGTAAATGGAATCTGAGAGAAACCTGTCATATATATATATGTATGTATGTCTTTGTCATTTTGTTTGTCTCCAACCACTGTTTGACAACTTGTGTTGATGTGTTTGTGTCCTGTAACTTAGCAGTTCAGCAGAAGACTGATAGAATAAATACCAGGTTTAAAAAGAAAAGAAATACTGTGGTTGATTCATTTAGCCAAAATTCTACAAGGTGAAGCCTAAGGGCCTGGGAACAGGGGATGGATGGAGTGCATTTGCACCCCCTAAATTTTGTTGGGGTGCAAAATTCAATACTGCACATCCTACTTACCTTCCCTAGGCTTAGAAAAAATAAGAACAAAGAACTAGAATAAATGAAAAGAAACCCCCACCAAAATCCCTAGAAAGATATATTACTGAGCTAAAGCATCCTCAACATTGAAAAATGAAATTAAATTACATATATATGTGTGATTGTATAACAACAATATAACAACAAAACAACAAAAACCAAGGCCACTCCTCAATACTAACACAAGTAAAGAAATATTAGACTCCACAATTAAAAGTCCTTCCCTATGTAGCTATCCACTTTCTCTTCCATCATCTTGTCATTATGTTCTACTGCTATTACCCTTACCACAACTAGACAATAGGAACAACATGATCGGCATTGGCAGTCACTCATCAATACTGGAACAATTGATGACCTATTAAACAACACAATCTCTAGCTCTTCTCCTCAGTCAGGCCACTCAAATTCTTCTTAGAATAACACAAGAGATCCATCATCATCATCATTGTCATCCTGTTGTACTGCTACTGCCATTACCACTATTACTACTCCAATTAGTGAAGAACCACTCCTTTCACCCTGCTCCCCACAATCCACTTCAATCTGAATGTATACCTAACAGCTCCATGATAAATTTGCCAACTGTAAATAAAGTAAAATCATGAACACATGAAACCCTAGAATATGCCACTATTCTCAACGCAAGAGACTGTGCATATGCAATGACTGTAGCTTCACCTATTTTCCTGGGACAGGATGCACAATTCATACAAAAAATACCAGCCAATAACAAACCACTCATCTTACAACTACTAAATGCTAAATCACACTCAAAAACTTCTACACATGTAACCTGGAATCCTAAAATCTGTTGCTATTCCCTATTCCCAATACAAAAGGATATTAGTAGTTACCAGTTCATAGAAAAATTAAAGAACACACTTAATGAAAAATAATAGCAGTTGGCACTTCCATGAGCAGAGAATTAAGGAAATCCTTAGTAAAAAATAATAGCAGTTCACAGTTCCATTGTTGAAGGATCAAGGAACATCTTCAGTAAAAGATAAAAGAAATTTCTAGTTCCATCTTTGAAGAGAAAGTTAACATGCATCACAGGAAACTTTGTAAACCTCATAGAAGAACTTGCCAAAGAATATGGTGCAGAGTAAGTCAGTGGCCTAAATGACAAGTTAAATTCCTATCTAATACCATACAAAATGAAATCTTAGAGGCATATGCTTATAACACCCTACATAGGATCAGAAAAAAGTTCGAAGATTCCATGTTTATTGGTATAATATGTGATTGCTCTGACATGGAACATGAATCAGTTATTGTTGTTATGTTTCTGAACACCAGGATGTCCACAAAGATTTTCTCTTGACCACACTTTGGAGATACTAACTGAGATTATTCTGGATGTTTTTGTTGCTAAAACATTGAGCTGGTCTCAAAATTATGCTGTAATATCATCTGACACACTGTGCTGTAATGGCATGTACATAAAATCTTGTGCAATGAAAAGACTTTAGACATCCTCTTGGAAAACTTCATCAGCAAAATGAGCAAGTATAGAAAAATTATTGGAGTGATTTGAAGCATTACTTTTCCTTGTATAATAATAAAAAATATTATTATACCTGTGTTTGTTTTGATATTAAGATCTTTTTTTAAAATCAGCTTTGTAAAATATTTTGGACCTGAGGTTGCACCCACTAAGCAAATTTTGTTCCCAGGCCACTGGTGCTGTCCCTGCGTGACTACAGTCTAATGACTGAAACAATTAAACGTTAAAAGACCGACAGAAAGACGCACGCATGCACACACATACACATACACAAATACATATATTCATAGACATCCTAAAACCTTGCATGCCTAATTTATATTAAAGCCACTAGCATCAGCAACAAATGAAAATACATATTTATTCACATTTAAAGATAAACTGATATACAAATATCTATAAAACCATAAATATATAAAGCTATGTCATCTCCATTCAAGAATCTGAATAATCTAGGTATTTCAGTCATTGAACTGCTACTATGCTGGAACACAACCTCAGATGGCTTTAGCCAATTAGATCGACCTCAGTACTTAGTCTGGTAATCATTTTATATAACTTCATTCATATTTTACTAACATTAGACCCTTTAGAGAGGTTACCTGATGACATCAAATTCCCAAGTGACTAAATGCAAGTATGTTGCATGTTTCTGAAAAACCTGAATGCAGGATTTTAGAGAATGTATGATTCTTATGCACAATATCACTTACTAGAGTAAACAACTTTAGTCAGTATTTTATAATAGTGTCAGTAATTTGCATGTGGTGTTTCTGTCAAATATGACTTAGAATGTTGATAGTGATCATTTTTTCTGTTCTTCGATTACAGAAAGTCAATAGCATCTGAAAACTAGGAGACAGACAGACGTGGAATAGTAAAGGCATGTCATTGATTGATTGGCTGAACAATAAATTGAGCAATCAATTAGTTAATTGGTTAAATGTTTAACTTGCTGATCAATGAAAGAAGTGAAATGGAACCAGTACATGTATTTCTTAATAACGCAATGATCATTCTATGATATAATATAGGTAAAACATGTGTTTCCTAAATTGTTCATAGATTAAGTAACATCTGCTTTTGTGACTTTATTAAGATAGTCAATAATAGCAGTATTAATAATTAACAGTATTACTGATACTGTAAATAACTGCATGTTTAAACTAATTTGTTTCAAAGAATAAAAAATTCTCTTTATAGTTTTATGTAATTTGAGCTATAATGATACTGAAAATGTGGAAATGCTGGAGTGGAGACAAGTGGATGTGGACTGTGTTCAAGAGGATCCTTAGCTAAACTCTTTATAGGCAAGAAACCACAATACAAATTCTTCTTGTTGCATTATATTAACAACAAATATGGGGGGTAGGCACACTGATAGCTGGAATGGCCTTTGGAAGCACAAAAGCAGTGGATAATTTATTGACACTAAACAACAAAAAACATCACTAGTTGTAAATCAATGCTTATTCATATAAAGTACAGCGTGCGGGCGCGTGCACACACACACATACATGCATACACACAAACACATGCATATGTATGAATGTATACGACAGACCATCATACATTTTCTGCTTACCAAATTCATTTAAAATGCACAGCCCAAGGTACCATGCACTAAGACTGAAACCAAAAATGCATGGTTGCAAAATGAGCTACTTAACTACACAGCAATTTGTGCATAAATTTTGTTGGATATGAATGTGTCCATGCTTGAAATGAAAATGTGTAGATGAATTATACATACACTATGCCATCTCATGCAGGCATAGAAAGATCTGCAAAATAAGTTTGCTGATGTTATATACTCAAGCATTGTAGAAGCAGAATGTGCAGAAGTAGAATTTATAAAGACCAACCAAAGTATTTTGAGATTTTATAACATTTCGGCTGGTTGTAACATATTTTGATTCAAATTTATGGCAACTCCAGTGTCTTTAAAACCTGTAACATTATTGTACTGGTATTATTGTAATGGTAAGAATTATGGTTTATGAGACAAGAGTTAAACTTCTTTAAAAATTGTTGCTTTTTAAGGGTCAAGGTTATATTTCCTTCATCACTAGGTGTGATGGAAATAGGTTGAATGTACTAAGCAAAATGTGTTTCCTGCCTCTGCTTCTGTCATTTTAAAATAAATATGAAGTCATATATCCATAGAAAGATATGAGCTTTGAATTACAATTTAAGATATCCCCATGATGTAAAAAATTTCACACACACACACATATGTATGTACATATGTAAGTATGTATGTGTACACAGGTGCAGACATGGGGGAAGAATTAAAAAGTTTGGTTTCCAACCATATGGTTTTGGGTTCAGTCCTACGAGAGGGCGGGCATTCGGGCGAGCAGGCAAGTGAGAAAGTGAGTATTTCTTTGTCGACATGTATTTGTTAGCTGACTAAATAACGGTTTTACTCAGTATCATTTGCTTTCTGTCCACTACAAAAGCTCCTTCAATCATATTGACATGTTTTGTGATCTTTGTAAACAAAAGACTTGTTCATCCAGTATCATTTCTTCCAGTTCACATACACATGTCTGGGTGGTTTGTCTGTTTCTCTATAGAATGAGAGATTATTACCTCACTTGAAAATCAGTGGAGTTGGCAGTAGGAAGGGTATTCAGCTGCAGAAAACTCTGTTCCAATATACTCCCGTTTGATCGATACAAGCTTGAAAAAGTAGACATTAAAACAATGACGATGATATAAACTTATTGTACATAGCTTTTATCATCATCATCAACAACAGGATTATACATTTGTTTCATATTAAGTTACATTAAAAAGGAAACTATCGGTTTGTTGCTGCATAACATGTTCTTTTTTTCCTTATGACATGTCTTTTATAGCTAGATGCCATTCATATCACTAACCGTTTTACATCATGGAATAGTTGCATTTTATCATGCTCTATGACTGGTCAGATTGATACAGTTAATCATCAATTTAAACATCTGCTAGTCTATGGCTGCAGCTTTAATCCTGGAGATACAGTTTCAACCATGTGATCATTTGAAGGGTTGCAAGAAAGATCATATGGGTATAAGCTGTGTGTTGTCCAATAAGTGAAGGAGCACCATGATACAAGACTGTTCATATATACATTGATTGTAGCTTTGTGTCAAGGTTTCCATACATGAGGTGTCTAGGTTGCATATGGATAAAGCTTGTGTCTGAAAGTTTAAGTAGTGATGAGGGATATAAACTGCATAGGACTGTATATTCTTAGAGATGACAGTAATTAGGTCATAAACAGACAGGAAAAACTATATGGAGCACATCAGTTTTGATAGTGTGCACATGTCAAAAAAAAACTTGTTAGTACATATCAAAATAGATCAATCTGATATGAAGCTCTCAATCCAGGAGATGGGAACTAGATGAAGCCCATAGGTGGACAGCTGAACCAGGTGGTATCAAAAAGTTTCCAGACTAGTTATATTTGATAAAAAATAACTTTTTTTCCTAAGTTTTAACATCATCTCCTTTGAAATAGTCACCTGATGCAGCAATACACCAGTCCCAGCATTCCTGTCACTCTTGGAATCTGGCCTGGAAGTCATTTTCTATAAGCGTGTCAAGAACCTACAATTCTCTCTTGATCTCAACAACAGTGTTAAAACAGCAACCTTTGAGCTACATTTTCATCTTGGGGAAGAGATGGAAGTCCACAGGTTCTAAATCTGGTGAATAGGGTGGGTGCACAACACCACAGATGTCGAAATATATGATAAGCATGCTCTTGGTTGAGCTGCAGCTCTGCCATGCCTTCTTTGGTCATGGAGATGAAGACCTCATCCATTGTGACGACTACTGCTTCTTCTCAGGGTGTGCCTGTAGACCCAACTCTCATCACCACTGATGACCTTTGACATGAAGGATGGGTCATCAGCAGCACACTGATGGAGATCGTGACTGACTTTGATGTGATGTTCCTTCTGCTCTGTGGTCAGCAGGTGGGGGATAAACTTGACAGAGTCATGCCACGTTCAATTCAGATGTTAGGATTGCCTGCATAGACCCATACGACAGACCAACAACATCAGCAATGTCATTGATTGTCCTCCAACAATCTCATGCACAAGCTGGTGAATTTTCTCTCCATTTCCATGGGTGACACTCATGGTGGTTCTTCCAAATCACTCATCATCTTCCAGTGACATTCTTCTGCTTTTGAAGCACCCATGCCACTCAAAATATTGCATACAACCCATTGTCTCATCGCTATAAGCTTGTTGAAGCAGTCTTCGCAAGTTCAATGCAAAATTTCACATTGGCTCTTTGTTCGAATTTCCTGTCCATGACAAAATTGCAGACTACAGCACACATGTGGTCACAAAAGCACAAACTTAACAACTTGCCAAGTAAAGACAGCACTGTCACTCAACACACTGCCTCACAAAGGTCACTGCTAGCTCTCACTGCACATGCAACCATGTGCTGCCATCTGTTGGAGTGCCACAGAAGTAGTCTGGGAGCTTCTTGATGCTACCTTGTATTCACCTGCCAAACACCGTCAAAGTCTCTAATTTCAGGTTCAACATTGTTGTCAACCAAGTTTTCAAGGATGGCAGCCTACTGGGAAGAGACATAGGTGCTCAGGTTACTAATAGATCTGGATTTATGAATGCTATTCTAGTGTTCACCAACTAACGAAATAGAAAAGAAGTTTTGAAGAAGGTAAGTGGTAATAGTCATTACCACTACCTTTGTGGTGTCAGAAGGGAGGCTAATGGGTTGATAGTTGGCAAGGTCAGAAAATTTAGGACACACAGTAGCATGTTTCCACAGATCAAGAGAGATACCTGTAGAGATAGAAAGTTCAAAGAGTTTGGTGGATAAGAGGCTGAATAAGTGGCACACAGTTTAATTGTATTAGAAGAAGTATTGTAAAGGCTGGTAGATATTTATGTTTGAAGTAAATGGAAGTGTTGTTTTTGCTTTTGTTTGCTCGAAATTAGTTGTGAAAAAATGTTATAGCTAAGTCTGAGAAGCAAGGGATGTGTCCATGAGCTTTTTGAGGGCTACTGAAGCTAATGGGAAGAAGGCAAAAAATTATGCCCAGACAAGAGACTTGGCTTAAATGCAATGGAGAGGACCCAAAGTCATCCAAGTGCTAAATTGGGTAACAGATTAAGTGTATCATGCTTTCTACCATGTAGTGGAGGTGGGGGGATTTTTTTTTCCTTTTTTTTGCAATGTATTGTGGGTTGTGTTTTTGCCTGTTCTTCAACACTGCAGTTCTGCTTGGAGCAAGTTTATGAACTTTGTGTAAAGAATGTGGCATGCTTAATAAATGGTTTAACCCCTATATTATATTATTAATGAAATACACTATTTCTGTTCTTTGTTTACATTTGAAATCATTAACAATTTGAAGGGTTTTATAAAGGTAGCTAACATTTTTAACTAATCTATATATTAAATTGGTATTTGATGAATGATTTTAATTTAAAATCAAGAGGTCTTGTATCACAAGACAAATTTTACACTTGGTGGTAAGAATGATATGGATTAAAAGTTTGGAAGAGTTTAATGAGTTTTGTGTAGAGTGAAAAGGAAAGTGAAGGCTTTCTGAGTTGGAGTGAGGTTAACAATACCGTCTTGATTAAAGTCAGAGTGGTAGGAAGAGACTTATGTAAAGTTGATAGAAACTCTCTTAGTAAGACGCTAGAAGGTTTGGTTACATTCTGAGAGGTGGGAAAGCTTGAAGGCTGTTCTGTGTGCTGTAAGAAGGCAATTTTTATACTTTTTCTGGAAGTTGCTTGCAGGCATCAGTGCAGAAAAAGGTGATCAGTTAGAAGTTAGGTGATGGGTTTTGGTTGCACAAAAATGTGTAGTAATGTACCTAGTAAGAATCTATTGACCAGTGTGCTGTTTCAGATGAGTAAAGAGCAATGTTTTCTCTAATTTTTGGGGTGTATGAAGAAACTGACATTGTCTGCAAATTTTGTCTTTGCAATGTGTGTATCCATATAAATAACCATTGCTCAAGTTTCCTCAATTAAAAAAAATCCTATTTCATCTTGAAAACCTAGTGTGTGCACATTTTCCTTTACCTAGTTGTGAAACATGTGCACATGCATGTACAAGTGCACAGTTTAGATGGAATAGTAGTCAGAGTGAGGAATATTTGCTGCCAGTAGTCAGTACAGAACTAGCAGAGCTCAAGTACCAAAGGATTCAGAGATGAGTGGTATTGCACAGTATGAGATTCTGTTGTATGCTGGTATGATTAGTCAATGTTCAGATGATTCAATATGTTTAGATGTGATAATGTTTGGCTAAAAACTAGATTTAAAAGCAAAAATGAAGTTGAAGGTGTTTTTTCATTCATATGGGCAGGTGATGATACTGACACAGATAGTTAAGAATGGTTTAAGACTTGGTTACAGCATCAGTAGTATTTGTATAGGGAGTATGAGAAACAATAATCATGAACATTAAAATAAATGACAATTGTATGGGAGACAGCAGAAAAATACTATTGATGGTTAGGTGAATCTAAATATTGATAGAGATAGCAGATGAACTTACAGAAATAAAGACAAAAAATTCTGAACCTAAGTGATTGTCAGTTTTGTAACTGAAATTCAGGTAAATTAGTTCAATAGTGAGGAGAATGAATTTAACTTCAACGTATACATTGAAGTTAAACTATAGAATATGACGAGAACAGCAAACAGTAGAGATTGATTAGAGATAGATAACAAGGGATTGGTGTCTCATAGATTTACAAAATATTTTATTTTCATGGAATAAAAGGTTGTGATATGGTAATATTAGAACAATGTCCATGAAATAAACAGGAGACATGTACCATTTCTAATGATGTAATGAGATGATAATCCCAACCCATGTGTAGTCCTCAAATTTATCAAAGGCTACTCCCACCTGGATCAGTAAAAACAGGCAAGGCTAATGTGTGTGTGTGTGTGTGTGTGTGTGAGTGTGTGTGTGAGAGAGAGAGAGAGAGAGAGAGAGAGAGAGAGAGAGAGAGAGAGAGAGAGAGAGAGAGAGAGAGAGATGAGAGACAAAAGAGAGAGACACCAGGTGCAAGGAACTGCAAAAAGAATTGGCAATACTTGACTCAAAAGTTTTAATAAGACACTGCTCCATCTGTAGGTTTAGTGTATAACCATTGCACTTTGTTGAGTTCATTCAATCTAGTAGACACGTACCAGGGATATACCCAAAGAGGTGTTAGTTTAATCAGTGTCAGCCTGACTATGAAACAGATTGTACTGGTTTACATGATTACTCATTGTGGATTATTTTTGAACTTACCTGACCAGAAACATCTTCCCAAACATTCATGGACAGAAGTGCATAGATGTTAGGAAAGAAGTGGTAGGAATGTCTAGCTGATTTATCATCTATGTAATTTGATTTAATTATTTATACAGTGATTTTGATGTGTCAGAGAAGTGAAAACCACAAAATATAGCTTACTTGTAATCTCTATCATGATCCTCACAAGTAACCCAATTGTATGTATGCTTACTAGGGCCCTCTGTCACAAACAGTGGTAAATGAGGATATAGGACTATTCCCCAGTTGATAGGGATGTATTTCAAAATGTTACCTACCTACTGTCTAGTGACAGTAATCTACTCAGAAATGTTTCTGCTGTGCCTTCTGACAAAATGTTCTAAATTTTTGAAGGTTTTCAAACTGGAGGCCAGGACAGAAAGCTAGCAATAGTATAAGCATCACTAAAGGTGTTTAATGGCCAGGTGGTGGTATTAAATCAGCATCACTGTACTAGGCTTACCATCTAAAATTAGGCTTATCCCCAAATATTAGGCCTTTCTTAATTTAGATGATATTTATGTATTTTCTATTTTGCTTACCACCTACCATAAATACATATTATACTCCATACAAATTCTCTTTTAACTGTTTTAAGCCTCAAGTTAAATTTAATAGCCTTTTAAAGGGTCAAATAAGTTGAAAGAAAGCTTGATAATTTGAAGAGAATTCTACTTAATTAAAACAAATTTAAACAAGTAAAAAGAAATACAAATTATTTGATTACTGTAAATATTTAAAAATTTTTTTAGCCCCAAGCTTTACGCTTCTCTGAGTTAAAGGAGCCTCCAATGCTTGAGGTTCTGCGAGCTTTGGGTCCAATGGCCCATATTGGTCCATACGGTCTTCATTGTCATGCATAAATAAACTGCATTTCCATTATGAATTACACTTCTTTTGCATCCATAGTATACACTATATGAAATTCATACCTACTTAGACATAAAGTAGAAAATAAAAACACCAAATAATTTCACCTATTTAACTAATTTATACATCAGTATTATTCATTTATTTTGAGAACTAAACAGTTCAATGATGACTTTATAAAATGAGCTTCTTTGGTTCAGTTGCATCACTCTGCTGTTTTGATAGGCCACTTAACTCCTTAGCATTTAAACTCGCCATATTTGCCCCAAATTTTTACCTGTTTTATGTTCAAATGAACCAGATGCAACCCCTCACACCTACCCTACAATGTCATTGCAAAAATAAACAATCATGTCATCAAAATCTCGAAGCTACAAGACAATGCATTATTAATTCAAAACAATGTGAAAAAATATGCATTACATTTGAGAGCATAATCTGAATGCTAAAAGGTTAATCAAGAAAATAATTAAAATGAGTGAATATATCAACACACAACTTGCCAGGCTAAACTTATTAACTAATGCAAATATCAGCTGAATTTGTTACATCAACAACACCAGACCCTGACCCAAGTTAATCTTTAATTCTGAGTGGGTATTATTAAATTTGAAAACAAAATACAACCAGATTCTATTACGATACTACAAGAGCATAATTATTATAAAGGAAATCAATTTCTCTTGATGAATTTTTGCTGAATTCATCCATGCAACTTTGAAAAAAAAAAAAAAGCAAAACACAAAATGTCACTCACTGTTCAGTCCTAATTTTTGTCACTCATCCATTATCCTATTTGCCCATTGCCATATCATAATAAAGTTAGCTGTGGGGTGTGCAATGCTATGAAATATTGTAATAGAACAACTGCCACAGTATTTCCTAGCAAAGAGCAAAAAAATTAATTTCTCATATAAGCCATAATTATATCCTTGAGTGAGCTAAATATTTATGAATTTGCTGTTCAGTGAACACAAACGACACACAAGATATATGCCCCTGATGGAGGAAAAAAACTGAAAATATTCATAATTTTTGATATTTTGTCTATCACATCTGAGTGAATATTAGTATAATTTACTCAGAGCTAAATCTACTGGAGACTTATCATTCTAAAGTACAATACAGTTGTTTCTTTTCCAGTAGAAGGAATGTTGTCCTTAACAGTAAAACATATACCCAAAAGAAACTCCTAAGCTGCCTGCTTATAGGCTGCTATTCTTCACTATTCTCTTACACAGAAAGCTTCCATTCATATCGTTCTATTTTGTGTGATAATGAAACATTCCCGTTCATTTTTATCAAATTCAATATAATTCAAGATTTCAACCATGTATCCCACTCCTTTTTCTGTATCAGCAGAAATGCCTCATGATATGTGTTCCAACTCTCTGTTCTCTGAATTCAAATTTAACAAAGGTCTTTCATTCTTTTGAGGTTGATAAAAAACTACCAACTTAAAGTTGTGGATTTGCAGAACTATAAGAATGCTATACTATATGCTTTGCAGTGTTTGTGCTAGCTTTGTCTGTTTGAGTTCAAATCCTGCCCTGGATAGTAGACTTAATCCTTCACCTTGTTTAACCTTGTACCTAGTGCCCTTGGTGTTCTTTTAGCAGAGCCACTCTATTGCAAGCTTTTGGGTCATTTTTCCATCAGAGGATACCTCCCTCCCACCAGTCTAGGTGGTCAAAAGTACTTGCTTGTAAAGGGTCAAGGTATTGCCTTCCTTCCTTCCTGACAAAAAATAAGAGAAAAATTACCCTCATAGACACTTTTAGCTACATGTACTCCTAGAAAGATAATGCTACTCTTCACTCCAAAGTTAATTTTCCTCATGCTAGCATTATCCATATGCTTTTAAGATACATCAAACAAAAGCTGCAGTTTCCATGAAAATTATCTTGAAAACATCCTCCAATAGGAACATGACACTAATCTCTTTCAACAGTACCAAAACAATCATTTTACATATGCTGAAACTAGTTTGCAGTACTACATCCTCCATACTTGCATATGAAATGTGTGATCATATGTGCACATGTGTGCATCAGCGTACGTATGTGTATGTGGGTGGGTGTTATTGAAAATATGACTATGCATTAGTTTTGAATTTTATTAAAAGTTTTTCATATTTCCATATGATAACAAATGAGACACAAAAAGAATAGCATTCCTATAATTCTCGCCTACAATACAAACTGCAATAGCAAATTTTACTGAAATCATTTCATCCAGAAGATAAGACTGGGAGGTATTGAAAAGACTTGAATGAAATGATTTTAGTAAAAGTTGTTATTGCAGTTTTTATTGTTATAAACAGAATGTAGATGAATAATAAAGAAGTATATGAAAATTCCTTGATAAAAAGTTAAAACTGGAGCATAAGTATACTATCAATAACAGATTTTTTTTAAGTAAAGTTCTTCACAAAAACAATATTATACATATATATGTTTGTGTGCATATGTGTATATATATCTGTGTGTGTGTGTGTGTGTATGTGTCCAAATAAATATCTTTCTTTTTATATACATATGATTATGTGAGCCCATATATATATACATACACACACTCACTCATAAACACACACACACACACCCAAAACATGTTGCAGAATATATGATTTAGTGAAAATGAATTTCATCTCACTACATGAGTTTCCTAACATTGTGACTTTCAGGCAAGATTTTGCTTGGAGATTGCAGTAACATGAAACTCAAGAGAAAAAAAAATAAAACTCAGTCTAAAAACCATGTATATTTACTGTAATTCTCAAATGAAATTCAAGGAGACAACGATTTAATGAAGGATTCAAAATATTATACATATTAAAGGGTATTAACTCACATGAATATAACTGTTTCAATACATAATGTATCATATCTGAAATCAGGTCTGTCTATATTTGTGCTTGTGTATTTTTATATATGAAAACACACCCACAAATCCACACACAACAGTGAGAGAACAAACGAAAGAAAGTAGCACTTGACACATTTAGTTGGAGTAATAAATATTTGATAATGATCTCAGTTTCCACATTACTTAGAATTTTGTGGGTATGCAACACATCCACATCGTCAGAGGCTTTGGACGTGTCCTATATCTATGACACTTTCAATAATGTAGAACTAAGTGAAACTGTTATATATACGACTCCACAATTGAATGGTGAGGATGATCCAAAAATCGACTTCAGATTGAATACTAGCCAATCAATCCAGTAGGTGGAGCCTCACATAAGTGAGGTTATGTGTGCGTTTGTTGTGTGGGGAGAAGCAGTGTTTTGGAAAATTGTCAAGAGGAAGGCACTGAGATGTTGTACATTCTCTCTTGATGAAAGCTCTGAAACTTGCTGGAGTCTTGGATGCAGAGTTTTTAACAGACTGCACTTGCAAAAGCAAGCAGTTTCCAAGTCTCTTTATACATACTTATATAAGTTTATGTAAGATAAACAAGGATCATATAACCTGAACTGCAGTATTGATCAGTCTGTCAAATGTGCATATAAGTGGGTTTGAAAATAGTAAAACTCTAGGTTGTATTGATAGTCATTTATTTTCTGTTGTACATCAGGTAGAATCTGATTTGAAATTCTAAGAAAGTCACAATTAGTTTGTTCTTATTTCAATTGGAGTAGAATTTTGGGTGATGTAAAGCATCTCTTGGAGATAGAAACTGCAGAATTTTGAACTGTTTTTAAACACCTCTGACCTAAGAAGGTGCTCTTGAAATACCAGTGGTCACTTGATTTCCAAATGAGCTTTGAATGTGTGATGGTATTTTCTAGGTGACAATGATGTACTAAACTGCTGTTTTGGTGCTAAGCACTCTGGAAGGGGTGCTCTGTAATCCCTATGTAGTTGATGTGTTACTAATGGCAACATTAGCCTACTATACAATACCACAAAAGCCAATGCCGAAAAACATTTCTTCAAACTAATTGGTGGCAATTAATTCAACAAGTTATTTAACATAAACAGCATTAAAATGCATGAAAAGCAGGTCTGATGCTATCAAAAGCCATAATACAAAAATAGTGCAACCAGATATAGAGCAAAAGGAGCCAACATATTGCCAAAATCTAGTTTTAAATCTTCAAGTGCAAATGCCTTCTTTAATGCCAGTAGTAATTTATTTGCATAAGTCAATACATTCTACTTATTGTTTTAGTATTTGGGCAGTGGAGTAAGTGATCTTTGTTGAGTATTAAAAATATAAAACTACAAAGAACTAATTGGAAATTCTTCACTCTTAAGTTGCTGAGGCTTTTGTGGTTTGTTCACATGTTGCATTTTCACATGAATATTAAATATATGCTTATTAAATATATGAATGAAATTTATACACACATACATTTATTCATACATTGGGGCAGCAATTCCAAATAAGAACAGACTCATGCAGTTATCACTGCCCAGATTATTTCTTCTTTGGAGTTACTGTCCTTGTTGGACTAAAATACCATGTCTCACACATAGTCGTTTTTTTTTGGCATGGTTTCTATAGCTAAAATCAAAAGCATCCTCAGTACTGAATACATGAACATATAAAAAAAAAATTCTTGAACAGAACACAAAATGCATTGCACTAAACTAACACTAATAATATACTTTGAAAATACTAAAATTAGAATATTTTCTCATCAATAAGAAACCACAAGCATGTACAACTACTATTCAATCAAACTTTTAAATTCAATAGCCAGTGTGAAAGAGGTAAAGGATGATCATTTAGAGAGTAACAAACACAGTGGGAGGGGAGCAATAGACAGAGACACAACGGAAGAGAGAAACCCAAATGTAAATAACATGTATCCTAAACTCAATCCCTGTCATAATCATCATAATTTTACAACTGTTATTCTCTGCTTAAATGGTTTAGGCAAGTCTTCTCCTGCACAAAGTTTTGCTACTTGTTGAAGTCCTTCTGATGCCACCTTAGTCACACTTTTCTACTTCCTTTATCCTGACACTATTCTTGCATCATTATCTCCAAACTCAAGCAAATTTAAACAAAACCCACTTTTAAAATTAGCCTTACAACTGTTCCCAACAGCATTACATTGATTCTACATGAAGGTGTTATGGTATAACTAGGCACAGTAGGTTCTTTGAGAGTTTATTTCAATAACAGACACAATGCAATTCTGATGATAGGATATAAAATACAGATCTTTTATT
Source organism: Octopus bimaculoides (assembly GCF_001194135.2). Lineage (NCBI taxonomy): Eukaryota > Metazoa > Mollusca > Cephalopoda > Octopoda > Octopodidae > Octopus > Octopus bimaculoides. Next base: position 36,378,768 of record NC_068994.1, on the reverse strand, counting down.
TAATCATTAGTATCCTTAATAAACGTGCATGTTTGTTAGAACAGAAAGGTAGACAGAAAGACAAAAAGTTATAGTAGGAATAAGCAAAAGTGGTAAGAAATGAAAAAAGAGTCATCATTGTCATGTATCACCATCTACAGTGCATTGATGACACTACAATGAAAGTCTTCCCAATTCAGTGCAAGTTCTCCACCTGCCTTGTCACTCTTGTCCAACGAGCTCTTGAGATTGTCCATTCATTGCATTCTCTGCCTGCCTTTTGATCTACTGCACTCCACTCTTCCTTCCATGATAATGCTTTCCAAGCCTCCATTTGGTTCATATATGGTCATGGTAGAGAGCTTTTGTTTTCTCACAAAGTTCAAGTGTTGTTGTCTTTCACCCAATTCTTGTAACACCTATTCATTTGTTTAATGATCCTTGTAAGAAACTCTTAACATTCTCCTATAGACCCACATTTCAAACACATTGATTATGTTCTCTTTAAATTTAATCAGAGTCTATGCTTCGCAATCATAAATGTCAATTGGCCAAATGAACACTCACAATGACCTCTAGCCCTGTTTATGACTTAGTTGGGACACTTTTGCTTGTCCGGTGTTATCACGCTTTTCCATGGACATTCTTGCCTTGGACAGCCATGTCCTAAATTTACATGCAGTTTCAGAGATTTTGGCTCCAATATACTTGTACACTTCAACTTGTTCAAGCCTCTCACTGCTCAGTTTGATGTTAATATTTACTTACTCTTCTCCTACTACTTTTGTTTTCTTATGGTTGGGATTAAAGATCATGCATATTTGATACCTTATTGACTCTATTTATCATCTCTTATATTCTAGTTTCATTCTTACTAAGTAGAGCAGTAACATCTGCATACCTTAGATTAGAAATATGCAAGACATATATTCTGATGCCATTTTCTTCCTGTATTGCTTCTCGTATTCTTCACTTAGTGTAGATGTTGAACAAACATGGAGAAAAATACAACCCTGATGAACTCCTTTCCCATTTTTGGACTTTTCTGTGTTCTCATTATTTACTTAAAGGCAGGACATTTGTTGAATGTAAAGCTGCTTGATGAGTTTAATGATGTGTTTCAGAACACTGATATTAGACATAATGTGCTACATGTGGCTATAGTTTGTTCAGTCAGAGGTCTTTTTGTAGTCAGTGTAGTAAAGGAAAGCTTGTTAGGCTCTTGATTTTTCCAAAATTGTGTGAGATGGTGCAAATGATCTCTTGAGCCACATTTGCTTCTAAAAAACCAAACAGTTCTTTTGCTATTTCTTGTTTGAAGAATGGTTTCAAATGTTCTAGAATGATGATCAAAGATACTTTACTTGCATGTGGTATCAGTAATTGTTTGATAATTCTCATACTTAAGCAAGTAACATTAAGAAACAGGTGGGAATTAACTCTCGCATTTTGTAACTCAAGTACCATTATCTTTATTAACCTACCATTCACAAATTTGATTTAGTTTGAATGTATAAAGCTAATCAACTAGATGAAATACGTCCATAGTATTATATACAAAAAAAAACCACAACCATCACTCACAAATGAGTATTAGTTGGTAGTATGTGCTATAGTTCTGTTAATTGTTTTAGGTGCCTATGTAGTTGAGAGGAGATATAGATATTCTCTTGGCCTCCCAACACTTGGCTCAGCAGAACATTCATGACATGACAGCTGGAATAAGAGAGAGCCACACCAGCACTTACATGGTACTCATTTCAGCAGCATAGAGTAAAGCAGCATGAAATGAAGTGTCATTTTCAGAGACACATGACACCAATCGGTCCAGAATTGAACCCACAGCCTTATGATCATGTACACAACACCCTAACTACAAAGCAATGTGTTTTCACTATACCACTATATATTATTAGTATACATATTAAGGGAACACAGCCACTACATAAGAGTCAAACCAAAATACATCAACAAGAAAATGGATGCTGCTTATTGTCAACTATGCACACAAGTTTTATGCAATCAGTGTCATCAGAATAAATCAATATTAATGATGATTTCTTATATGATCACAAAGCCACAGACATAGAGGCGAATGAATCAAATGCATAATAATAAAAATCAAACCTGGTAAGCCACTGGTATTTGTTCTCTCAATTCCTTGTGGATTAAAGGGCAAAGTTGACTTCAGCAATACAGGAACTGAAAATGAAGAGATATAACTAAATATTGTTAGGCATTTTGTGTAGTGTTCTATAGAATCTGCAATATTCCTTTGTAATGATTCTTTTTAGATTGACATGGGGTCATAAATGTGCAGGTAATTGATATAGCTAACTGATTCAACCTCAATCAATACTTAATTTGACTCAAGCAGAGTTTCAGATCTTAATGAAGAGAGAAAAACATGATAATACCACAACTCTTTAGTCCAGAACTCTACCGTAACATTGCAGCAAGGCAACAAATTATTGAGGAGTGCACAGTCTATAAAACTGATATTAGTTTCTGCTTAAGTTTTACACTCTCAATGCCAAAGAATGAAAGACTAAGTCCCTGGACATAGACATCAGAAATGCAAGAAATGAATACAAAATATTTCTATAGCATTCTCCCAAATCTGGCATCTGTTACCCACAGCTATAACATGAAGTAACAATAGTATATTTCAGATATTTCTATCATAAATTATGAAAGGGTAAGTTAACAAGGAAGCTTCTATGCAAGCCAATGAGGAAACCTCTATATGGTCATTAGATCTGCTAGAAAGGGCATGAGACCTAACAATCTTAAAAGTGAAAAGATATATTCAATAATGTAGTTTTTATACATACACTATGACTGAAAACAAGATGAGATGGTCACACTTGGGACCTCTTTGATCATAGGTTGATCACACCTTTGATATGGACTAAACAACAACAGCATTAGAAGGATGATGAAAAAGAAAGTTAACCCTGGTAATATCTGGACATTAAATATTGCAAAGCATTTAGTCCAATTATCAACCATTTCTACCAGTAATAATAGTTACTTCACTAATGTTTGTATGATCTCCAGTGCATTACAGAGGTCTGGCAGTGAACTAGTATACTCACAAGATTTTCGTCAAGTAGTCTTAAATTTATCAAATTCAATGTTGGATGTTACACAATTCAAGGGCAAGACTGTGACATCTATTTCCCAAACACTATGGGTAAAATTTTGACTCTTGTTAAATGATCATAATCTATCAACTCTTGAAATTTGCAGTAATGCAGCAAAGGTTAAAAATCATTAGCCAAAGATAAATGCATGCACACTTGCAGACAGCACACAAATCTCTCTCTCTCCCTCTCTAAACTTCTCTTATCAACACACAAACAGTCAACCTAGCTAAGTATAGAAGAAATATTAAAACTGTGTTTACTTGTGAAATGTAGTGGGAATTTTAACATTACATTTTGGCATATTTGAAGGATGTTTTAAAAAAATTGGTGAATTGTTTATCTATAAATCTCAGTATTAACAGTATTTTTTTTTTACCATTACAATATGTTAAAATCTGAAAATATTTTTAGTACCTCTTTTATTGACTGCATATTGTCTCCATACAATATCAAAATGCTATCAATAATAGTACCTAACCATTAGCTGATTAGAGTAATATTCAGTTAATACTGGTTATAAGTTAATGTCCATGGCAGTAACTTAGCTAGCAATAGATAACAGCAGTGAGGTTACTTAGACTATTTATGTTGCAACACAAACATAGTCACCATAGTAACCAAACCATCCTGATTGGAGCAATGCACTCTTGATGAGGCCATAAATACCTCAGACTCATATATGTATTTAAAAAATCATTCAAGACTAAGTCAGTCGAGATAAAAACTTTCAATACCAACAATATCACATCTGTAACCTTTTGACATTACAAGTTGAATACTAGATTTGAATAACAACTTTTGATATTTTTATAACAATCAAATATAATCAATAAGTCTTTCTTTACTAATGTAAGGTTAAGGTTCAAATATTCAGCAATATTTATTTTTATCAGATACATTCATTACAAAACCTTTCACAATACTAATGAAATTAATTGGGTTATTTAATCAATATGTTTGTCCAGTAGTAAAATCAAATATATAATAGCTAATTTTCTATAAATAGACTACAAGTACAAAAGCTAAAATAGTACTCATTAAGTCAATAACAAAATAAGTTTGCCAAAGTTTTTGTTTTTTAATCATTAACAGTTGTGGGAAGACACTAAATCTTCCCAAAGGATCATACAAGCTCAGCTACCCAATGTTATTCTTATGCTCACGTGCCTGAAATTATGTAATTTCTAGTTTTAGATAGGATAAATCACCTTGAAAGATTACCAACTTCCAAGCAAGGTTATGATTCTCAAAATATCAATAAAATTACTTCTGACACTATTATTATAAGATATAAAATTTCATTGTAAAAGATTAAAATAAATTGCTCAGAAATTGCTTGTAATATGTTGAACTTTCATTTTCTTCTTAGGTATACTTCCAAAGTAAAGGTGCTTGATTGGCACTAATCCAATTGAACAATATTCCTTTATTTATGAAATCAATAAAGACACTAATTATTCCACATACTAATTCTAAAAATGTTTCAGTAAGCACATTTCTAATATACTGTCAACTGACACCTAATACAGATAAAATTTTTCCAACATACATCATTGAATGTCTTGTGAACACTAAAATAAAACAATAATTAGATTAAAATTTCAAGAATATTTAACAATATTCATAAGAAGAATACTGTCAATAAAACTGATAGAAGAGTGGTCTTATCTATAAATGAGAAAATCAATAATCCCCTCTGCCCATGTTATTGATTCTTTATTCTGAGACATAGATCTGTATTTCTCGGACTCTCATACTGACTACTCGAAATTTTAACTGAGATATTTCATAATCAATATCTATGTATGAATCTATGCTAAGATAAGCAAGAGAGAAAAGACTAAAATAACTGAATTTTTAGCTTCTTTAAATAAACAGAATTTTTCTTTTTCCATTCTAAGATAACTTTGGTAAATTTTTTTTAGAAATATTGATTTTTTTTAGCTTTCATTTATTTGTTTTCAATAAACAGTTAAAGTAAATTTCACTACCTTCTAGTATGAATTAAAGAGCAAGTTTAATATGTATACATATATGTATTATACAGTGTTTATAGGATTATATGTGACTCATCACTTCATTAAATCTACTTCTTTACAGCAGGAATCAGAGGCAGAGTTTCCGTTTCCCTTCCATGGGAACCATAAACAGCCTGTCATTGGCTGCCGCAGACGTTACATACACACTATATTTGATAGAATTACAGACCTCACTCTCATACCTACACAACTTCATATACAAAGACACTCAGTTCTGCTTGCACACAACAGCAGCAGTAAAGATATAACTCTACAGCAGGATACACATCTCAATTAATGACACATTGAAGACTATTTACCTTCTTTGGTAAGTGCTTAATTCATTTTAATTTATAATATTACTATCAAAATCCATTGTGTGAATATAGACATTTCAATATTCATTTTCTAAGTATTGTTCTCAGTTATGGAAATCATAAACAAAAACCAAAAAAAACAATATTAGTTCTTTATCTATTTTTAGAATTTACTTACAATTAATTGTGCTAAATCATATAATATATTTCAGAAATGATGCAGTATTACATATTGTTTGGCAAATCACTTTTACATTTTTGGAAGTGTACTGACACACATGTACACATACACACACACACTGACATATACATAAACACACAAAAACACAGAATTAATACATATACTTATATATAGATATATATAAAGAAGCAATATATATATATGAGTGTGTGTGTGAGCATGTCTGTGTGTGAGTGCATGTGCATGCATGTGTGTAAGTGCACATGTGTATATATAAATATATATAAAGATATAAATATAGATATATTTATATAAACAGACAGATATATGGTGTGTATGTATGTGAATGCATATGGAATATGTGTATATGTTTACATATGCGTATGTGTGTATGTATATATATATATGTATGCATAAATATGAATATACATAAATGTGTGTGCATGCACACACACACATGTACATATATATAATTATGCATATAGATATGTACATATAAATATAATTTACATATA
>NC_068994.1:36371766-36372142 GCF_001194135.2 Octopus bimaculoides | reverse complement strand
CATATATATATATATATATATATATATATATATAATATACATACATATATATATATGTATACACAGACAAACACACATACACAACTAAGTAAAAACACCTAAGTTTAAATATTCAAGACACACACTTTTAAGTTCTATATACACTCCACCACACACATGTATATGTATGTATACTAGTGCTAACATCAAATAGAGGGTTAAGAGAAATATATATCTATCTATAAATCTAATTCTAGAATAATCACTACATGAATATATATATAGGTATGTATGTATGTATGTATATGTATGTATATATATATGCATATATGTGTGTATATACATATGTATGTATATATATGTGTGTGTGTATATATATATATATATATATATATAT
>NC_068994.1:36366392-36370697 GCF_001194135.2 Octopus bimaculoides | reverse complement strand
GAGACAAGTCTTCTATGGCTAGATACCCCTCCTGTAGCCAACATTCTCTTGTTTCCAAGCAATGTATTATTTTTCTGTGGTTGGACATGCTCTTGCAAGCTACTGGAAATAAATAACACTGCTTGGCAGTGAAAATCACTTACTACTACTACCATATGATGTCAAGACAAGGAGATGCAAATATTCTCACACTCAAGACACATAGCCAGCCACACACATACAAACACACACAAACTCATATATGACGGGATTCTGTCATTTAACATATACAAATCCATTTCCAAAGCTTTGGTCAGACAAGGTCTACAATAGAAATACACTTGCTCAAGATACAATGCCATGGGATAGAAACTCAAAGCTTGCAATTGGGAAGTAAACTGCTTAACCACATGGCCATACCTGCACCTATAATGCCTTCATATATATATATTTAATTAAATATATGTACACATATATATATAATATAATATAATATAATATAATATAATATATATCTATATAATTAAATATATGTACACATAAGTATATGTGTATATTCATATAACCATATATAATATATATGTGTGTGTGTGTGTGTGTGTGCGTGCGTGCGTGTGTGTGTGTGTATACACAAATATATATGTTTATGTATAAGCATATATCTATTTTTTTTTTAAATTTTCCTCATTTTCATATTTGCATGTGTCATATAGAATTCATTTAGGTAGGTTTTCTAAGGATAGATGCTCTTCCTATCACCAAGCCTCTTCTCTTTCAATGAAAGGTGATATTTCCCCATTGATAGATGTTTTCCATGTAAGACAGGAATGAACAATGCTGCTTTTATGATGGCGATATTAATTTACATCATCACGTGATGCAAAGACATTGTTACAAAGAAACACATACACACACACAAGTATATACATGTGTGTCTCTGTGTGTTTGTGAATGTATATACATATATACACATATACCAAGCTTGTTGCAGTTTCCTTCTCCCAAATCCACTTTCAAGGCTTTGATTGTCAAAGGGCTATACAAGAAAACTCTTGCCCAATGAGTTGGGCAGTGAAACTGAACCTGAAACCACATGTTTGAGAAGCAAGATTCTCAACAACACCAATATGACTACTTTGCTTGGAAGTAGGTGAGATCTGGTAACGTGGTAACAGGAAGGGCATTAAATAGTAGAAAATCTGCCCCAATGAATCCATTAAACCATGGAAGTGTGGAAAGTGGACACATATAAGTATACATAGTCATACACATACACACACATGCATATATAATTATGTATAAATATAACTTATGTGTAAATATAACTTAATAGAGCACCTGTGTAGTGTTATTAAGTTTGTCACTACCTGGGCCAAAAATGGCTAAAACGTAGTTAATTCAACTAAGTTTTATACACACACACATGCTCGAATATGTGTGTGTGTGTGTGTGTGTATGTACACGCACACGTGCATGCATGCAGTAAATTAGGAGAGCTGTTGAAGCATTGGTGGTAATTTTTCCACTCTGAAATTCCAATGATAAGTACTAATTGACAAATATTAATCCAATGCAGTTGATTACCTGAACTGTAAGAATGTTGGACAAGATACCTTGTTGTATTTGTTTCAGCTCTTTGTATTCTAAATTCAGATCCTGCTAAGGTCTTCCTGAATGATAGATATAATCTGTCACATGCTTTCACATCACCAACTAGCATTCTGAGTTCTTTCCATGTGGCCCACTCTATTTCTCTGACTTTCAGGTCAGATCTTTCGTTTAAGGATACCTTCCACCCTATCTCTTGCCAGGGTCTGAGCAGCTGTAAAAGGTTATGGGTACTTCCTCTACTCTGGTTAAAAGATGATATTATAGGTGTGTACACACACACACACACACACACATATTTTCAATGCATGAATGTGTGAATATACACCACAGATACACACACACAAATATATAATCATACACACACACACACGCATACATACATGCACTCACTCATACACACAGATATACATGCACACGTGTGTATATAATATATATATGTATGTATGTTATATATATACACACACATATATATATATATACAAACACGCACAAAAGTAGCTATATATGTATCAATATAGATATGTACACACATTTTAGCATATGTACACACACACATAAACACATGCATGAAATCACAAAAACATACCCCAACACACACATCCATTTTCATATAAATAGATAACTTAGTAAATCAATTGAAATATATATAAACGACTACATTTCAAAATTGCATAAATATTATTGAAGCCAAATTAATTTTTGTTTTATTTAATACTTAGCAAAATTACATTTTCCTAAATACACCCAGAATATTAAAGATTAATGGTTTTATTAATTATTTAAAGAAAATATGTTCTCTTTCTCTGTAGTGCACACACACACACACACACACACACACACACACACACACACACACACATTTTACATGTATATGTGTGTGTCAGTATTCTTTCAAATATTTTCCTTTCTATATAATATGAACATTGTTTGTCAGCTTGTCTATATCTGAAGCAAATTTTATGATATATTGCTCTTATATTAATTTGTTTTCTCATTAGAATAATACTTGCAGTTTTGAGAAAATGGCTTCAGTTTTCCAAACTAGTTTAAATGTGTTCATTTAATTGCATGCAAACTGTCAGCAAAGCTTGCTGTAGAGATAAATTTTATCTTATATCAGAAGCTGTTGTTGTAGTTGATGTGCATTTTATTTTATTTATTTTTTTAATTTCTTATATTAAGCCAGCAAGATTTGCTAAGAATCTACTCTCCTAGTTGGCTACTTTATCTCACCTTTTCTCTGCTGCTCATTCTATTTCTCACTCTATTTTCTCTACTAGCCTGAGGAAATGATAGCTCTTAACTAGATTTTGCCACTACTGCAGATAAGGAAATATTAAATTGCTTTAATCAATGATAATGGATTTAGCTTTTCAGAATAGTAGCTTTTAACATTTCTATTTTTACTACTAATTGCTTACACTCAAGCATTTTCTTACATCTTGCACATTTAGGAAATTTATTTAATAATGGATTGGATAAAAGATAGAGAAAGATATATTAGAATTTATGCAATGATTACACACACACACACACACACACACACACACACACACACACACACACACACACACACACACACACACACACACACACACACACACACGCACACATATATGTATAACATTATTGCATGCATTCATTATTTTAAGCTACCATATATATTATTATTTAGACTGCTATTTCTCAAAGGAATAGCTAATTTATTTTGTTGTTCAGACAAAGTAGATTTTACATTTCTACCAGAGGCCATTCAGCATTATTTAACATTTTCATTTTAGAAAAATATTTATGATGCAAAATTAAAACTACTTAAAAACTCCAAATGAAGATAAATATAATTTATTGTCTTCGTATAATCAATACCAAACATAATGATTTTATTCTAAATAATATAAACATTTTATTTCAGATGTATTCATGCTTCTTCCTCAAGATACAAATTTATAGATGAGAACATGTTAACTCAAGTATATGTGCTATTATTTATTCTGGAAACATCCTTATGTGTAGATCTTGTCTACCGTATAGATGAAGAGAGCAGCCCAAGAACTTTTGTTGGTGATATTGCAGCAGACACAAAATTATTAAGCAACATATCTCCAAAGGATGACAGCAATATTTGGTTCAGTCAGCTTCACCAAGGGAATACTAACAACTCACAGTTGTTCAATGTTGCCAAAACAGGCAAATTATATACAGCTCAAAGACTAGATGCAGAAACTCTTTGTAAATACAATGTAGAATGTTTCAAAATGGTAGATGTAGCAGTCCAGCAAGAAAAATCCTTTATAAGGATACTGGAAGTAAAAATAGTTATTGAAGATGTAAATGATAACAAGCCAGAATTTCCAAGTAAACAAATTAACCTGACATTCGATGAAACTGATGGCAAAGGAACAAAAAAATCTATACCTAATGCCATAGACAAAGATGTAGGTATACAAAATTCACAAATAACATATTTACTAAAGAACAATAATGATGATCTTTTCACATTATCAGTTTCAAAAAATATGGATGGTACTTCCAAACTCGGTGTTATTTTACAAAAGAAACTTGACAGAGAAATACAAGATTCTTATCAGCTTCAAGTTATTGCAAAAGATGGAGGCCATCCCCCTAAAGAAGGTGTTCTCAATCTCCAAATATCAGTTCGAGATGAAAATGACAACTCACCAGTCTTCTCCCAAAATATTTACAATGTTTCTATTA
>NC_068994.1:36355824-36365592 GCF_001194135.2 Octopus bimaculoides | reverse complement strand
TGAAAATGAAAATAGAAATTTTCCAGTAGGCTTCATCAATGCAACTGACCCTGATCTTGGATCAGGAGGTGAATTATCTTATTTTCTTATAAGCAGAGATGGGAGTGTTCTTCCCTTTAAAATCTCTCATTTAGGATTCATATCAACTACTCAGTCTTTAGACCGGGAACAACATGACATTTACAGATTTAAAGTGTTAGTAAAAGATAATGGTACACCATCTCTTAACAACACAGCTAACGTTGTTGTTGAAGTTATGGATAAAAATGATAATACTCCATATTTTACTTTCCCTAGTGTTAACCCTTTCAATCTAGATTTCCATCACCATCCGCAGAGTAACAGTGATATTACAACATTAAGAGCCTCTGACAGAGACAAGCATGTTAATGCCTTCCTCAAGTATGAAATACTTGGAGGCAATCACAAACAGTTATTTAAAGTTAACCCTTACTCAGGAGTTCTGTCATTCTCTCGTACAGTTTACCAAAATGATGCTGGATCATATAATCTAAAATTAGCTGTCAAAGATAATGGTACACCAGTTTTATCAGCAACAACTACATTGTCTTTGACACTAACTGTTAGCAATACAACAGCCAAAATGTATACAGCTGAAGACACAGAATCAGACAACAGAATACATATTAACTTGATGATTATTATAGTAGTAGCAGCAGTGATAGTTTCTGTTGCTATTGTAGTTTCTGTAATTGTTTGTGTTGTTCATAAAAGAAATCAAAAAGAAAACCATTATGGTGCTACTCAAGACTTTGTTGGTGAGAGAAGACCATCTGGATACGTTTGTGAACAAGACTCTCCAAAATATGATGTTCCTGTAACTATTTTATCAGATCCAAAGCAAATGAGAAATTCTAAAACAACTCTTTTAAGAAGAGAACCTCAGTCCATGTACAAACCTGGACAGAGCTGGAAAGGATCATCATTAGGAGTACAACTTCATAGTATTACACCAGAAGCATACCAAGTAAGTTTCTTAAATTTTGTTACAGTTCTCTGCAGTTGATTGTTTATAAAATGCTATTGGCTAGTATTGATATATTCATTTATTTGTTTCTAACAATGAGCTGCACAATAATAATAGTTACAATTAGAAATAAATGATATATAAAATAAGTAAAAATCTTACACTGTATTTCTTTATTTGCTATTTTCATTTTTATATCTGTTATATCTTAATTCAACATCTGTAAACTATCTAATTTGAAAAAAAAAATGACTATAATGTAAAACATTTCTGTTAATGTAAGTTTATAAAAAAAAAATTCCAATTAAATTTACATTTAAATGAAATTGTTTATGTCTGAGAATATAAGGTAGGGTTGTCATGTATTATTCGTCTATTAGTCTACTCAGTCTCAATCTTGCTAAAACATTTTTGAAAGCATGTTCTTTGTTATCTTTGTTTTATATTGACACTCAATCATTTTTAATCTGAAAATTCTTTCAACAATATTTAAAGAAAATACATTTAGTTATACATTATTCATTCTTAAGCTATACATACTACCTATGCAAAAATATACTTGTATGCTGCAATGCTTTCCAGACATCATTTATCTAACAAATTCTTCCCATTCCCTAAAATTTTATGACAATTTCTTCATAATATTCATATTCAGCTGACAAGCTTTTAGATATGTCTAAACATGTTCATTAAAACATCTACATGCAATATCTTTATTGTTGAGACATTCGCATGCAATTGGTGCGTGAATACATTTATTCATATCATGATTGTTGTAGATCACTGCTAAGTATTCCAATCAATTATAAAATATATAGCTGCAAAGTTTTACACAAACATTCATATCTTGTTTTATTAATTCTAATTTAAAATCATCAGTTTCCGTCACTAAGGAAAAAAAAAGAAAAAAAAACCATCATTCGTATTTCATATGTTTCTTATCTCAGTTTTCAACTCACTGGTATCTTCTATCTATCATAATCAAGAGATAATTGCAACATAATTGTATCATGATTTTGTAAATTTCATTCAAGACATTCATTCTGGCAATATTTTCCCTATTATACTTGCTATGAAGCAAATAGCTACAAGATGTGACACTTTGTTGACAATTTTATACAGGATTCATTTACATAAAATCAAATATCCTTAAATGGGGTGGGAGTGGGGCACCTAAGAGCTGGTATTTAGCTCTAGTTTGATGACATAAACAACAAGAGATAAATCTTTCTCTGAACAGGATACTACTATATCATCAGTAACATTCCTAGATGATTTAGTACCAACTTCAAACAGATAGAGATCTGAGACAATATAGATTACTCTACAAAAATAAAACACAACAAAATACAAGCAAGTAGTTCATCACCTTAGCCATTCAGTAATCTTTCCTCTACAAAATTCATTTAACAAGATTTATTGACTTATAAATCCAATAACTGTAATAGTTGTTCATGTTGGTTCAGTGGAATTCAACTAAGGTTTAACCATTGTCTCTAAGATTGAGGATGGGGGATATGCCACAAGGGTTACGATTACCAACCAAATATATGCACTAACATCACAAGTACCCAAGAAGAAATGAAACTGCTACAGAAATTAGAGGTCAGGCAGCCAAAAGTTATGGGGTATTAAGAAGGCCTTTACCCAGCAGTGAAAGAGAAAAAGCTGATTTTATTGATTATTTGATTCATTGAATCTAGATAGTAAGGGTTTAACAACAAACAGGAAGATGAAATCCTAGATAGAAAATTTCAGAAATGGGGACATACTGATTTCGAAATTCATTTGACAGAGAATATATATAAATACTATTTATTTGGAAGTTATTGATTCCTCAGATAGATCATAATCTTTATTGATGATAATTTCATTTTAAGTATATAGTAGTTGTCACTTAAGAATAGTAGTAAAAGAATGGGAGAAAGATTTTACCTGAGTAGATATACAAAAGTAAGATCTCTTTATTTTGCACTCAGTTTTATAATATACTGACATACAGGTATAACAAGTGATTTTTTTAAAAACAAAACTACAATGGTTTGTAAAATGTTTAAGAAAAAGTAAGTTATTTTTTATAGTGCTAGTGATACAAAACCTAAATAGGTTTCCATAGATTTAAGTGTTATATCTGGAGATTTGGTTCCATGATTAGTTGGTAATAGAATGATAAAGAATATCAATGTTATTCTTTAATGAATTTTAGGTACTGAGATTGATTTAGGTAAATAGAAAGTAAGTAAAACCCTATATCACAATTATTTGGCAATTTAAACATTGCCTGAAGGTCGTAATGTTCAGAGCTATTTTGAAATTAAAAAGAATATGATAAAAATCTTATGTAAAGATAAATTGAAAGAGAAATCATTGGAAAATTATAAAGAGAGTTTGTGTTAAGTGAATAGTTAATTGATTACTTGGAAGAAAACTGTGAGATAAATTTATAATTTCACAGACTAATATGGATGTAAGGTTTAGGGAAAGCTCTATTAATAGACACAACACGATATTGCCTTCATATGAAGTTGAATATCTCATTAAGTTCCTCACAAAAGTAAAATGTTTTCTAGATATATCAACCTACTCAACTACTCAAACATTGCTCTGCTTTAAATAACTACAGACCACTAACATACCACTGAAAAATTAATGTGAAAGCAATTCAATTGGATTTTCCACAAACATTATGTAAATGAGCTCTTTTCCTGCATTACACTAAAAACAAATTACTGAAGCCAAGTTGCCATCTTCAATAACTTTGAATAATACTACTTATAACTTTCATTAATTCCCTGTGCACAAAGAGTTACTAAATATAGCTCATACTTATTGGCTTTCTCCCAATTTTATAAATCTCAATCCATCAAAATGAAAATAAAATTTTGCTTTTGATACTGTTTAATTTGAGAGATGTAGAGTATACTTCTTTCTTCTTTTTATCAATAAAAGATAATATAAAGAAAAGAAATCTTATTTATATAAATGGGCGCAGTTTATTTTTCTAATCTATCAGATTAGTTTAACAGGAAAATTAACATCAAAATAAAGTATTCTAGCAACATTTTAAAATTCTAAGTCACAGAGACTAGCAAAGTCAAAATTTTGCCAGAAACTGAAATTAAACTTGCTATACTTTCCTTCAGTATCATATATTGCTTAAAATCATTTGATCCAATATTGATCTAAGAGCTTTTACATTTATTACGGTAACTCAAAATTGCTATTAAAATATGAAAAAGACTTAGATAAACACAGAAAAAATTATTCACTGATATTTTAGTTCTGAGGTATTTTGAGTAATGATAAAAATAATAGAATATTTGGTTGTTCTTAACTGGCATATGAATAAATGGATGATGACCCTTTCAGTGAGGAGATGATGTAATATAAATAATATCTGGCAAAAACTATGGTTCTTAATACAATGAGACTGAATTTTCTTTAAATCTCTAAGTTTTCAACAATTATTCAAATAAAGAAGGATACAAAAGAATGGTCATAATTTACTTGTTGTTCCCATTAAGTTATTAATCATTTGGCTTCTACATAAACATTTGCATAACAAATATTTCATTAAAGATAGACTTGGCCAACTCATATTTTAGGCCTGGTTATAAATCACAAATCTATGAATTTAGAAGTTCATAGCAACTAATAAGATACAGTTTAAATTAATGAAGATATTTCTCTTTAATATTTTATACATGGTTTTATTATAGACATAAAATAATTTTCATTTCAAACTTTGAATTTATAGAGTAAAATAATCAAACATGAGCTGATATCAAACACAATATAGTCAGTTTTGTTTGAAGTAAAGTTTAATGAAAGTTAAAGTAGTGAAAAAAAAGACACATCGAAAACAATATTCAAGATCAATAAATATGCACAACAATTACATGAAAAAGTATAGCTACGGAAACAATAATTCCAAACTTTATCTCACTATATATGAATCCACACTTATATAAATGAAAAATGTGTTTTTCTTACATAAACTATTGGCAATTATGAGATCTCAAATATTGTAGCATATGCACAATTAGTGTTTTTTTTTGTTTTGTTGTTTTTGTCTTTTTTTTTTTGTTCGGTTTGCTAGGTACAGGGTAACTTACAAGATTTTGCAATGACTTGTGCTGTTGGCAAAAATCAACAACATATGGTTATGTCCCCTGACCGTTTCAGTGAGATGTCAACGATGTCTTCTGTAACTGACAGTGGACATGGCTGCAGTGAAGCAAGCACTGCGCACTATGAAACTTTACCTGGTAAGTAAATGAGAAAGACTCACTGCTTTAACATATCATATTATAATCATATAAAAGTTTCTTGTTCTCCAAATTTATTCAATTCCAAATGATAGAACAACTTGTAATGAAATTTTTGATTTTTATAAAAGAAACATTCTTTCATAATTTGAATTATTTATTTATTTATAATTATTAAGATGACAAACTGTCAGAATAGTTAGAGCACCAGAAAAATGTTTTAGAGTATTTGTTTTAGATCTTTACTTTCTGAGTTCAAATCTCATAGAGGTCAACTTTGCCTTTCACCCTTTTGGGGTTGATAAAATAAGTGCCAGTCATGTACTGGAGTGAATGTAATAGACTTTAACCCTCTCCTAAAAATTTGTGCCTAAATTAGAAAGAATCATAATTATTGTTACTATCATTATTCTTAGTAGTAGTAGTAGTAGTAGTGGTGATGGTGGTGGAAGTAGTAGCATAAAGGGCAATGGAGTGGCATACCCATTAGAGCACTGAAGTAAATGCATCGCTGTATTCCTTCTGGCTCTTTATGTTCAAAGTTCAAATCCCACCAACGTCAACTTTGACTCCAGTGTCGATAAAATAAAGTACTAGACACATGGCTAATTTCAGATTCCACGCCATGTGCCTATACTAGAAACAACTGAGCTGGCAGAATCATCTGAGTATCCGAAAAATGCTTTGCAGCATTGCTTTTGACTCTCCATGTTCAGATTTAAATTCCCATAGGGGTCAGCTTTGCCTTTCATCCCTCCATGGTTGATAAAATACCAGTCAAGTAATCAACTGGTCCCCATCCCTCAGGATTACTGGCCTCATGCCTAAATCAAAAACCCTTCTTAATAAAAGAAACATGAAATGGTAGAATCACTAAAGTGTTGGAGAAAATGTTTTGTGGTTTTTGTTCCAGGTCTCTACATCCTGTGTTAAAATCCAACTAAAACCAATTTTGTCTTCGATCCTTTTCAGATCGATGAAACAATGTACTATGAAGTACTAGGTTCAATATAATCAACAAACACTCTCTCTCTCTCTCTCTCTCTCACTCTTCAAAACTGCATTATTGTGCCTAAATTAGAAAAAATTATTAAAGATGATAGAATGGCAGAGTCATTGTAGCTTAAAAAAATAAGCCTTGTGGTATCTACTCCAGGTTTGTTCAAATCTCAATGTCAGCCTTACCTTTTGTCTCTTAAGAGTTGATAAAATAAAATACCAGTGATTTCCTAGGGTCACAAAAAATTTTGCCTATATTATAAACATTATTATTATTGTTATTGTTGTTCTTCTTCTTGTTGGTGGTGGTGTAGTTGCTGTTATGTTGAAGCTTATCAGTAAAAAATAAATCCATTAAATTTGTATTTAAAATTTTATCCTAATTATAAATAAGAATTAATGTAAATTATTTAAAAATAATAATAGAGTAATGATACATGGATACAAGCCAATTGTTATATGCCTACATTTTAGTACTGATGGGAAAATGTTATGGACCGTTAGCCCTAGCTCTACCATCATTTAAGTACTTTTGTAAACACTAATTTTTGATATTTTTGGTCTCTGTTCATTGTCAGGTACATGTTTGGATAGGGACTGAACTATTGAGCATTTACCTCACAGCAAATTTTAACTTCCTTAGCTATGTGACCTAACCGGTTGATACCAGTTGAATAATGAATGTTCTTCAGTTCAATCCCATTCTAAGCAAATATAGATAAACTTATAAATATGCAACTTAATGATGAAAAGAGACCAGTCCATTCAAAATACAGTGTTTTACAGAAGAAAAAAAAAAAAAAGAAAACAAGGTTAACAATCTTCAAAATTTTCCCATCAAGCTAATTGTATTTTTTTCTTACATTGTTCTTATGCAGGCCTCAAATCTTCTCTTCAAGAAAATACCCCTAACACAGGCAGGAAGTCCTTACCACAGACAATGAGTAAACCAAAAGGTACCAATCCTAGGTCTTCCTATCGACTTAAAACTAATCTTTTTACTCAAGGCAATAATATAGTAAACCTAAAAAGCACACAAGCAGACAACACCAACCCTAACTTTCCACAATCTCAGCCCTGGGATCTACCAACAAAGAACAGTTTCACTTCTTATAACAAAACTTTGCACAAAGCCAAAGAACTCTGCTCGTGAAACTTTTAGAAGTTAGTTTTCAATTTTATGCTTCAGGATATTACTGATAAATCATTTGTAGAAAGTTTTCATGATATTTATACAATATTAAATTTTTTGACACACACATAAAAACCATATTTTTATTTTCATTCCTAAAAGCGAACTTTAAATGCTATTTATTCTTATTTATTTATGTTTTCAAATGTCTAAGGGTAAAAATACATACACAATGAAATGAATGAGTACTTATAGGTTGACATAAAATTTAAATACATCTTTTCAAAATTTACAATATTTATCTACTATGGATTTATATAGAATACTAACCACAATTCCTAGCTGCCAAATATCCTTCAAATTACACCCTACTCTTTTAAAGAATACATTGGATAATGTAGTCCTAGAGTCTATATATATATATATATATATATATATATATATATATATATTGAAAAAAAAATTATGAGATGGTCAACACTGTATTTGCTCAACAAATGCTGATCTGGGACTAAACAACAACTGTAACATCAACTATACTGATTTTTGCTTAACTTGTCAGATATATATATTAATATTGATACTAAACTAACTGACTGATACGTATTCTAAAGCTTATTACATTACACACAACCTAAAAACTAAAATACCAAATTCATTGTTAGAAAAATTTCAAGTGTTCATGCATTCCATTTTAGAAGAGAAGTTGCAAAATTTATTAAATGTTAGCTTTTCTGTAACATAATTTATTATTTGAAGTTAAAAAAACAAAATAATAAGTAAAAAAAAATACAATTGAACATAATGAATATGAAAGAAAATTAATGAATTGAGTGTAAAACAAAAGAGGAAGAAAATTATTTTTTTAAGTAACTAAAGTAATAAAAATATTTTTGATAAACATTAATATTTAGTATGTGTATGTAGAAAAAAAAAATAGAATCACACAAGATATATTTTCATACATATATCTACTAATAAACTGGTTTAATATTAAGCTGAGACTTTTCAAAGAATATAGTTGGGTGTGTATGTATGTGTGTGTATGTGAGTGTATATGTATATATATATACATATATACACATACACATCTAGTGTAAATGTGTATATATTCACATTAAATATCTCAGTAAAAGAAGTGCTAGGTGAAACTCATATATGAAACAGAATCACTTGTAGAAAGTTTTCATGATATTTGAAACAGAAAATCTAAGAGCATCCCATTTTTCATCACACAAAGCTGAAAACCTTCCATATTGGATCATTTCTTTCTCTTGAGATAATACATAAAATAATTTACAATAGATATGTACAGACCATCCTTTGAATATCTTGTTTGCGAATATAAGGAATATGCCCACATCAGGTAATTTTTTTTCTTCATTCTTCTTGAACTCATATTTAAAGTTTTAAAATAACATAACTTCTATTTTTGAAATTTATTCAAAAAAATAAAATTAACCACACTGAACCAAAAAATTGATGTCGCTCAAGATTGATATTCAATGTTACTTATTTTCAATGAAAGAAAAATAACTGATTTGATTAATTTCAAATATTCATATATTGAATAACATCGACATTTTCATCCCCCATTACCACCATCTTCGTTATCATCAACATCAACATCATCTTCTGAATGAATATATGTCATTGTAACTCACCACTTCCGAAAAGAATAACAAATGTATGGATATGTATGGTTTATATGTATGTAGTGAAGACAGTGATAAGAATATTACTACTAATTAAGACATTCATGAAAGAACATTTTTAATAGTTATTATTATAATAAAGATTGTTGTTTCCAATAGATGATATTTTTTTAGAAACAATCATCATCATCATCACCACCATCATCATCGCCACCACTAACACTACCAATATCAGAATTGTTATTTTGTACTAATATTTAAGATTTGAATTTTCTTTCAATAATATCATAATTATTAGTATAATTTACATCACAATCCCTACTGTAATATTCCTTGCTCCAACAAATACCTGCATTTAGAGTACATGAAAACTTCACACCAACTCATGGACCAGTATTCTCTGAAAGTCCATGAGTTGTAATAACCGGCTATGCAGTTAAAAAAAACAATACAAAGTATCCTTACCATTTTATGACTGAGTTCCTTCATACTGTGCATTATTACTATCACTTGATTGATAACTGTACATGAGTTAATATATTTATGTATATACATACTTGTTACATATGTATGTGCATGTGTGTGTCTGTACACATGCATATAAACATGTATCCTCATTTTCTATATAGATACACAAACATGAGACAAATAGATACTCTATATCAATATATATATATATATATATATATATATATATATATATATATATATATATATATATATATA
>NC_068994.1:36351152-36353138 GCF_001194135.2 Octopus bimaculoides | reverse complement strand
ATATATATATATATATATATATAGATAGATAGATAGATAGATAGATAGATAGATAGATAAATAGATAGATAAATAGATATATAAATAGATAGATAGATAGATAGATAGATAGATAGATAAATGGACAGATGCAGAAGTTTTAGAAGATCTCCACATTGCAGATGATATAGCACTACTTTCACAAACATATAGTCAAATGCAAAATATTACGTCAAAATTAGAAGCAATAGCTGCCAAACTAAGATTGAAAGTCAACCGCGACAAATCAAAAATTATGCGTGTTAATGAAGAAAACAGTGAACATATTAAACTAGAAACAGGTGAACTAGAGGATGTAACCGAGTTTACGTATTTAGGTAGTAAGATAACGTTCTCAGGCAGCACCGACGAAGATATTAAGACAAGTATAAGTAAGTCAAGGACCGCTTTCCACCTGTTAAAAAAAGTCAATAAAGAACAAAATAAGAATTTTTAACACTAACGTAAAAGCGGTGTTATTGTATGGGGCTGAGACATGGAGAACAACAGTTAAGTCAAATAAGCAAATACAATCATTCATCAACAGGTGCTTGCATAGTATACTTAAAATCAGATGGCCAGACCACATAAGCAATATAGAGCTATGGCAAAGAACGAATCAAGTTCCGATTAGAGAACAAATATTTAAGAGAAAGTGGAAGTGGATTGGTAGCACAATTAGAAAGGACACACCAAATGCAGTGAAAAGCACTTTACAGTGGAATCCAGATGGATATAGAAAGAGGGGTAGGCCTAAGAACTCGTGGCATAGATCAACACAAAAGGAACTAGAGAAAGGAGGACATTCATGGCAGAGTATAAGTACAGAAGTGAAATCAAGCCAAAACAGGCTGTAGAAATCAAGCCAAAACAGGCTATGGAGTGTGTCCCCTGGTTTTGCCAGTTCCTGTAAAACCACCCAACCCATGTCAGCATGGAAAATAAGAGTTAAATGATGATGATAATGATGATGATATACACATGATATTATTCATGTATTTACATAATAATCTGTTTAGTTTTATTTTTATTTTTAATCAACAATTTAATCTATTTTCTATAATTAGACATATTTAATAGATATTTATCTATGCCTGTCATTTTTCCTTGACATGGTTTATGAACACTGATTAAAAGGTATATTGTTCCACTAGTTGGTTTGTTTTTGGTGTGGTTTCATGTTTGGAATACATTTTATGAAACTGAGTTAGAAAGTGCTTACTTTCTGACTTACTCTTGTAGAATAAGAAACAACATATCTATTGGTCTACGTCTGTTAACGGATCTATATGTTTGAGATTGTAGCAATGTTGTTCCTTGTGCTGTTATCATGTTATGTATCAGTGATTCAGTAAGTTTTGTTCAATATGGTCTGTTCATTAGTTCTGATTTGTACTACAGCATTTTTGGTTCACAATGTTCTTTGTGGGAGGAGTTTCCATGTTTTATAGATACATTTTTTAATAATTTCTGGCATTTAGTTATAAGTTAATACTATTTTGTTTATATTTGACGTTGTTATTGATGAAAATAAGCAAGTGTTGGCATAATAAGCATATTATACCAATGTTTCACTCCTGCTATTTTTCTACTGATTTCCAGGCAGTGTCTATGTTATTAAACACTCCTGACACTACCAGAATGAATGCCCAATTGTTGAAAGCATAATGAATGCTGTTCGGCAGTTGAAGATGGGGCTGTATGCTTGTGAATTTTTTACATCATAGAGTTTCATTACTCTGAGTTGTCATTCATTCTTGCGAGGCTTAACATGTTTTTGGGTCCATGGCTTACAATGATCACATATATTGATCCTGCTTGATTGACTTCATGGATAATGAAATTAAGCTAGGATATTATTAAATAAATGGTTTCAGTTTTGAGGGGTTCCTCGGCATATATATGCATGTATATATAAATATATACACATATATATACATATACATATATATATATATACATATATAT
>NC_068994.1:36340887-36351052 GCF_001194135.2 Octopus bimaculoides | reverse complement strand
ATATATATATATATATATATATCTGTTAGGAGATACAAGCACTTACACATGTACACAGACAACGGTAACTTCCATCTACCAAATTCATTCACAAGGCTTCAGCAGGCTTGAGGCTATTGCAGAAGACACTTGCCCAAGGTGCCATGCAGTGAGACTGAACTCAAAGCCATGTAGTTGGGAAGCAAGCTTCCTAACCATACAGCCAAGCCTGCACCTACAAGTATGTATATATATGAAGAAAGCATGCTGGCAGAATTGTTAGCATGCTGGGCAAAATGTTTTGTGGTATTTCATCTGTCTTTACATTTTGAGTTCTGCCAATTTTGGCTTTGCTTTTTATTCTTTTGGAGTCTATAAAATAAGTATCAGTTGAGCACTGGGCTTAATATAGTTGACTGACTTCCTTGCCTCCCCCAAAATTGCTGGCCTTGCCTCAAAATTTAAAACCTATATGTACATATATATATGTAATCTCATTTAATGTATAAAGATATCAGCTACTGGAGAGGCACGTCTAAGCAAGATTTTGTAGAACGCCTTGTATCCCCAAGCAATCTGTAGGCTCTGAAGCACATGGTCTATTCAATTTACAAATCAGGACACTGGAACAAAAGTCACAATAAAAAACATGACGAAAGGTGGATGCAAATACTTAGAAGGGTGAAGAAAATGTATGTAAAAAGAAAAAAAAAAGAAAATTAGTAATGCCCCCTTTGACCATAACACCAAAATAAAGCTACTCAATGTAGAATAATTCAATGAAGAAAATCCAAAATCTGTGAGACAGTTGCTCATTCCAAAGAGGGTAGTGTCTTATAGTTCACCTAAAGAAATTTGTCTATAAGTTAGTGTTTGCTGAAAATTTCTCATCTGGAATTCAATAGTGTAATGGAATTCTTAGATGTTAAAAGAATATGCAATCTTTCAGCTACACATAACATATAGCATGGATTTCTCCATGATTCTCCACTTGTACATATATATGTACACATGTATGTATAGATATATACACATATGTATCTATACATGTATGTGTATATGTTAAGTTGTCTGGAAAGTTATGATCATTTTTTAATATGCAGAAAGGGATATAAATAATTGACCTTTCAATAAATTTTATTTAATTAGGCAGCGGGCTGGTAGAAATGTTAGTATGTTGGGCAAAATGCTTAGTGGTATTTCATATGTCTTTACGTTCTGAGTTGAAAGTCTGCTGAGGTTGACTTTGCCTTTCATCCTTTTGGGGGTTGATAAATTAAGTACCAGGTGCATACTGGAGTCGATCTAAGCGACTGGCCCCCTCCCCCAAAAACTTTGGGCCTTGTGCCTAGAGTAGAAAAGAATAAATTTTATTCAGTGAAATAATTTCCATTATTACTAATAACCTTTGCTCATGTATCAGTCAGATTATATAATCCATCAGCTTGAAATTTGATTGGTTTTGAAGAAAAACATTTATCCAGATGCATTTTAACTGCATCTAAATCGTTAAATGCTTTTCCTTGCAATGTGTTCTGTAGAGACAAAAACAAATGGTACACGGATGGCACAATATCAGGAGAATATGGTGGATGGGGTAAGAGATCTCAGCCAAGTTCATGTAACTTTGTTTGGATAGCCAAAGACATATGGTCGGGCATTGTCTTGTTGGAACACCACCCCTTTCTTGTTGGCAACCTTCAGCCTCAGTTCTTTGATTTTTTGGGGTTCACATTAGCCAGCTGACAACAGTACATATCAGAATTAATGGTCTGGTTTTGTGGGAGAAGCTCATAATAAATAATGCTTTTATGATCCCACCAAACACAAAGCATAGCTTTTTTGGCATGGATATTCATCTTTGGTTGCTGTTTTGGGGGATCCTTGTGCAAATTCCAGAGCGATTTTTGCACTGCATTTTTGTACACAATCCATTTTTCATCTCCAGTCACAAGTTGCTTGAAAAATGCATGCTTTCATTCTGCTTCAAAAGCATATTACAAACAACAGAATACCGGTCCATGCAATTCTTTTCTGAGAGTTTGTGAGGGACCCATACATTTTCGCGAGAAATGTATCCTAGGTGTTCATGAACTGTACTTTGAGAAACTTCCAACTCCTCTGCAAGTTCTCTAGTCATGATATTTAAGTTTTCTTCATCATTTTCCAAGCTAAACTCTCCAGCTTTAAATTTTGCAAACCACCCTTGAACAGTTGATTCACCTATAGTACCATCACCATAAACTTCACAAATGTTTTTGCAAATCTTTGCAGCATTTTCTCCTTTTATGAAAAAGAAAAGCACTATAACACAAATATGAAATTTTTGGTTATCCATTTCAAATGTCAATAAAGGTAACCAGAATGAAGGATAAATCTATTTTTAGTCAAGAAGAAAGAAGAGATGCACTACCACCTGTATTACGTTTCAGGTGTGTTCAATGAAGCATTGAAAAATTTAGCTTAAAAATGTTTAGAACCTAATATATATTTATCCATATATGTATCCATACATCCACACACACATATATATGTATATGCATGCATGTATATATATATATGTATATATATAACTATATATACATATTTGTATATAAATGTATATCATTATCATTTTAACATCCATTATTTCAAGCATGCATGAGTTAGAGTTTATTGTGGAATATTTTTTATGAACAGATGTACTTTCTGTCACCAACTCACACCTGTTTCCAAGCAAGGCAATATTTCCTCAAGGCCAGTCATTTTTGAATTACACACTGAAATATTGGAAATGAATGACACTGCTTGTATGACAGTGACAGTCATTTTAGAACTATCGCATGATGTCAAGACAAGAAGAAAGAGAGAGATATGCGCACACACACACACACACACATGTGCATGTGTGTGTGTGTGTGTGTGTGTGTGTGTGTGTGTGTGAGAGCCTTTTCTCAGTTTCTATCCACCAAATCCACTCACAAGGCTTTGGTTGGCCTGGAGCTATAGTAGAAAACAATTGCCTTAGGTGCCACACTGAACCCAGAACCATGTATATTCAGATGAAATCATGGCAGCTGAGATATGATGAATAGTGGATGGTTGTGCAAAGGACAACTCACTAAATTTGAATGGTCTAACATAACATGCTTTTTGTATACATGTCAGACTTGCTCACCCAATCTCTTGGCAAAAGCCATATTTCATATGGCAGCAGCATAATTGAAATATCCCAGAGTGTGTTCATCAGAGAGTGGTGACACTGCTGTGAAAGGATACGAAGAAGAATATCATCAGTAATTTTCAGCCCTTACCCTTGCTGAAAGCAGAGTTACAAATTTTTTCCTAAGACATTTGTGAAATGGTTGGTGTTTAAGTTAGTATTGTGGTAAAAAATGTGTAGATCCATCCAATTTCATACAATGCTTTGTAGAGAGGGTGGTTGGTGAAACTTGCCTTGGTAGGGCTCCGATCCACTTATATCAATCTAAAACCTTCAATAGGATTGACCGTTAGTGCTTAGCAGCTAGTTTCAGTCCTGTTTTTAGAAACTGTATTGCATTGATGTACAGTGATATTTGTACAATGATGATCATACCGAATGGATACCAATCAGAATAGTTTCGAATCACTCATTCTCTCAAGAGTCTATACATTTTGTTTTTGAGCTATAGTTGCAGAAATTAAAAATGTTTGAACTTGGATATAAGAATGTAGCAGCAGAAATAGATGATGCAACTGTCATGGCATCAGACACCATAGAAATTGAAGACGTCAGTGTAGTGGAAGAATATGAAGTAATAGCAGGAACATGAATTAAGCAAGAGAGGTCAATGAACTTGCAATTTAGCACTTGGAAAAGGAAAACAAGCTAGCCAACACCATAGGTCACTTGAACAAAAAACAATTCTGTTAAGTGGTCCTGTGGTTGTGGAATGGTTCTGTTGGAAATCCAGGTGGATAGGAACAGGGGACAAGGTTATGAGCAGTGTGACCAGGCTCATAACTGTTACCAATCTAACTTTAATTAAGTTCTAAGATATTACCTAGGTATAGAAAAGTCATATTCTTGTCAACTGGGATTGCTTGCAGCCATATCAGGGCACTCGCTGATACCTGATCCCACTCTTACTGATATTCCAAATTTACTTTCTTTGAACTTGGGGCTTCATGTGAAATTTCTTCATTTTTCAAAAATTATCAACATGGTATATTATTCAGACACTCTTATAATGTTTTTAAGACTTTGTGATATTTTTTAAAAATGTATTTTGAGAAGTAAATTTATGGCTATTGTCCAGGTTTAAGGGATAGCCCCGCAGTAGGTATCAATAGCACAAGCAGCAGTATTTTTGTTATTCTCTTAATAAAGTTGGTTCTCAAAGATATTGGCTGTATTGAGCAGAAATGATTTGATTGTGCAGTCCACTGCACAATGCTGTAAGTTGTGCATTGAGGACATAACGTCACAAAAAGAGGTAGTAAGTGATGACTTCCTGTATATATGTAAGTAAATTTATTATTTAAGTTAGGCAGGTGTTCTCTGTTTATCTGAGATATACTCAGATAAACAGATAGAAAACTTGCACCAAATTTAGATAATGATGTAATGATTTCTCACACAAAACTGTACCAACACAACAAATTTGGTGCAGAAAACATGCTATAGTGACATAGCATGCACCTGCATTTATGAAAATACATTTAGAAATAAAACTATCAATAATTCTCTATACATCCAAGTGAATAAAGAAATAATGAGACTAAAATATTAAAAATAAATGAAGGTTATGATTTTATAATTTAGCAGTGGGTTCTCAATTGGGGTCCATGTAATACTTGGGGGGTCCATGCAAGCAAAATAGTAGATTGGGGATCCACAACAGTATTTTAAGGGTCCATGAAAAACAAAATGTTACTTTGGATGTATTTATTGGAAGAAACAGCTAGGTTTCTTTCTCTAACATTTTACATAATTCAAACCTGTGAGAAACAAAAATAGTAATTTTGAGAAGAGCATCTATAAAACTAGTTTTTAAACATCAAATGGCTGTGGGAGTTGACCTGAGTAAAATAGTTATCAAAGAGGTCCATATTCAATAAATGGTTGAGGATGGATCTACACATTCTTAGTTTTGAACACAAAACATAAAGAAAGGCAAAGTGCTGCTAAGCACTTTGTCTGGCATGTTAACGATTCTGGCAGCTCACTGCTTTAATTATGTTTTCACAGTTTTGACACAAGTCCAGCAATTCCAGGGTAGTGGGGTTAGTTATTACATCGACCTCACTGAACAACTGGCACTTATTCTAATGACTGCAAAAAGATGAAAGGCAAAATCGACCTCAGCAGAATTTGAACTCAGAATGTAAAGATGGATGAAATGCCAGAAAGCATTTTGCCTGGCACAGTACTGATTCTGCCAGCTTTGCCACCTTCACTGGCTCAATAATAATAATAATCCTTTCTACTATAGGCACAAGGCCTGAAATTTTGGGGGAAGGAAATAGTCGATTACATCGCCCCCAGTGTTTCATTGGTACTTAATTTATCAATCCCAAAAAGATGAAAGGCAAAATCGACCTTGGAGGAATTTGAATTCAGAACATAGTGTCAGATGAAATACCACTAAACATTTCACCTGGAATGCTAATGATTTTGCCATCTCACCACCTCCATAATTGTAATAATAATAATCCTTTCTACTGAAAGCACAATGCCTCAAAGTTGGGGGAAGGGATTAAGAAGATTACATTGACCCCAGTGTTTCACTGATACTTTATCGACCCCCAAAAGGATGAAAGGTAAAGTCAACCTCGGCAGAATTTGAACTCAGAAGGTAGCATCAAAGAAAATACCACTAAGCATTTTGCCTGGCGTGCTAATGATTCTGTTAACTTGCCACCTTAATAGTTATAATAATAGTTATGGCTTCTAATATTATCATAGGGGCTGAAATTCAGGGTGTGGTTATCAATTAAAGCAAGTCCAGTACATGATTGGTACTCTAACACTCCTGAAAAGATGAAAGGTAAAGTTGATCTTAGTAAGATTTGATTTCAGGGCAAAAAGGAATATAACTAAATACTATCAGATACTTTGTTTGAAGCCCTATTGATTCTGTTATTTGTCTGCCTTAAAAAAAGTAGTTATGATTTCTGAAATGAGCATAATGGGAGAGGAAGGTAAAGTCAGTTAAACTCTGACTCCAAAAAAACAGGTACTTATTTAATCAATCTCATAGAAAAGGGAGATAGAATTAACCCCAAGGAATTTGAAACTGAAAACATAAAGGAACTTCATTAAATATCATGAAGCACACATTTTGTCAGTTAGAATAATTGATTAAATCAATTCCAGTACTTGAGTAGTAATTATTTTAATGATTCTGATTTGAACTCAAAATATACAGAGATGTAACTAAATACTGCAAGGCATTATACTGATTTTACTATCCTTAATTTCAAATAACGTTAAAAATTATTTCTAACATTTATACATTTTCAAAAAAGCAATGTCAGTGAGTACTTGACTGCTATTTGTTTTATCAGCCCTGGAAGGATGAAAGGTAAAATCAAAGCCATTAATTTGGTGGGTAAGTTCACTCTGTTCAATACTTGACTAATACTTATTTTATCTACCCTTGCAGAATTTGAATGCAAAATGTAAAGTGATACCATTCTAAAGTATTTTTATCCAATTCACTACCAACTAATTCTGCCAATTTGTTGCTTTAATAATAATGATGATAACTAACAAAATACTTAGGATTAGATGGAGAAAAATTAGAAATGCATGTTTCAGCAGATTTAGAGAAATAGAATAATACACCTGAATAAACTAAACTAAATACTTCTGTTATAACTTAAAACTTCTGCATGATAAATTGGAATTAAGTAAATTAATCATCCCTTTGCAGAATATATGTCATGCATGCAAGAAGAAAGATGTTTTGTTGAAGTGGAATTGTGATAAAGAAGAAACAAGGATTATCAGCATGTTAAAGAAAGATGAAAATGTTTTATCATATTTTAGGAAATTACTAAATATAAATTATTTAGCTAAATATATTGAGAAAATGTTTATGGTAAAGATGCAATAACAGAAAAAATACACACAAAAAAAAACAATTGGAATATATGAAAGAAAAACTCTAAAAGTGACAAAACTAATACTGAAGAAAAAAAAGGCTTGAAACTTTCAGAAAAAAAAAAAAAAAAAGGTATGATAGTTTCTCAGAATAGTAACTATAGCAACTAAGAAAAAGAAAAAAAGAAAAGAAAAAAACTAGAAAACAAAGAAGTAGTTGATGTAATTTCAAATTATGAAGGCAACATGAAGCATCAATACAGTATCTCATCTCAGATTGACCAGTTTTTGTAAAGACTGGATATATCCACAACAGCAACCAAAGAGATATTTGTATCCATTGCATAATATGCTATTTTAAAATCAAGACAAAAAGTATATATCCAACAATAGTAGAGCTACACTAGTTTTTCTACTACATACCTGATAAAAAAGATGATAAAGATATCAAGGCAAATGGATAAAATGAACTTAATAAAATATGGATAATCATAATGCAGACAATACTAAAAGTAACTGATGCACTTAGAATGATAAAAAAAAAGAGCACCTCAGTACATTATCAGGCTTCACAAAATTGTACACAATCTGAAAATAATTTGACACTTAATATAATAGTTATAACTCTTGCAACAAACAAAAGCATCAATGTAAAATAGAACTTAAAACCATAAAAATATTGACAGCAACCCAACCATCACCACAACAGCAAAGTAAGGCTATATACTTTTGTGGAAAACTAACTAATGTTACAAAGGAGATCTTTCATGGAACTATGGAAAAAAAATACAGTAACAGTACTGATAAAAGCATCTCACATAATCTATATAAAGCTTTGCATAAAGTGAATACATCAAATGCATTAATACTAAGATAAAATACAGTGGGTACCAGAGGTACATGGAGTTTGAGTTTGGTGGTTCTGGAACAAACTACATTAAAATGAGCAATAATTTAGATAATAATAATTATTATTTCAAATTTTTGCCACCAGGGCAGCTAGGAGGAGGTGGGGATGAGTCTGTTACACTGGTACTTATTTTATTGACTCTGAAATGATGAAAGGCAAAGTCGACCATGGCAGAATTTGAACTCAGAACATAGTGATGAATTGAACTCAGGAATGTCGCTAAGCATTTTGTCCAGCACGCTAATGATTTCTGCCACCTCACCACCTTTAGATAAGAACGGTAATGATTTCTAATTTGGATAATAATAATGATGTGCACAGGGCTGCATATTTTAGGAGGAGTGGCACAGTTTATTGAATTTATCAAAGTACTTGCCTTTTTTTTTATTTTATCAACTAAGGAAAGACAATATCTGAAACCAACTTCAAGGATTTGAACACAATATGTAAAAAAAATGTAACTAAATACTGAAAAGCATTTAATTCATTACAATACTGTTTTGCCATAAACTAACCTGTAAAATGATAATTTCTTTTATGATAATAATGGTTTCAAATTTTGGCACAAGGCCAGCAGTTTTGGGGAAGTGGTAAGTTGATTACATTGACCCAGTGCTCAATTGCTACTTGTTTTATTGACCCTGAAAGGATGAAAGGCAAAGTCCACCTTGGCAGATTTTGAACTAAGAAAGTAAAAATGAATGACATACTGCTCAGCATTTTGCCTAGCTTGTTAACAATTCTGCCAGCTTGCTACCTCAATAATAATGATAATAATAATGGCTTGAAATTTCAAGGGAGGAATAAATAAATTACATCGATCCCAATACTTGACTGGTACTCATTTTTCGTCCAACGTCACTTCGTCCACATCTTTTGGTCCAACCTCTTTTTGTCTGATGATTTTTTTTGTCCAACATTTTTTTTGTCTAATTTTAAATAAATTCTTTAGAACAGAGGGTGAAATATCTCTAATGAAATATTCACAGAACTATAATGAGCCTCGTTATAGGTTTGTTATTATCGTTCTTTTTCTTCTCTGTTAACAGTTTTATTTTTTTTTTCCTTTCCTCTCTTAAGTATGATGCCTTGTATAGAGAGTGCTGCAAATTCAGTGTACACATTTTTAATTTACCCATCCTGAAATGACAAAGTTCATAGTATCGACCAAAACAAAAGAAAAGTAGTTGATGAAAGTAATTACATCTACGATTTTCATTCAAGCAATATAAAACTTGGAAAAGAATACTGGAGATGTGAGAAAAGAAGGCTGTGTTCAGTGCGAATTCACACAGTAACAGAAAACAATGAGCCAAAAATTATTTCTTTTTTTAGTGAGCATCTTCATACAACTAATGTAGATTCGTTAAATGCTAGAAAAGCAGTTACAGAAATAAAGCATGAAGCAGTGGAAAACATAGCAGCAAGTTTGTGTAGTATGATAGTGACTAAGTTTATGCAGCTAACAGAAAATACTTGCTCTCAACTTCCTTGTTTGCCTGTACTTTCAAGGACTATTCAAAGGTGCTGACAAAAAGATTCTGGATTTCCTGCTAATTCAGGGGCTAGAACTGGTTTTGAAATACCAGAAGAATATTGTACACTTAATAATGGTGCACAGTTTCTGAGACATGATTCAAGTATTAAGGATCAACAGTACATGCTAGTATTTGCATCAGAAAGTGCTCTTCAAGATATAGCATCATATCATCAGTGGGCATGTGATGGAACATTCAAAACTGTGCAAGTTAAAGGTAGCAGTTTTCCACAAGTCTTTGCATTACTGCCTAATAAAACAAAGTAGACATGCAAATTATTTATCGAGCAATTGAAAATTAAGCAACCTAATGCATATCTGCTTGATCTCGTGGCAGATTTCAAAGTTGCTGTTCATAAGGCATTTAATTAATCATTCCCTAATTCATCTATTGTGGCATGTTTATTACATTTGAGCCAATCAGTACTTTGAAAAATTACAGATTTAGGTCTCAAAGAAAAATACAATAAAGACTCTGAATTCTCTCTTAAAATTTGATGTTTTCTAGTATTAGCCTTCCTACCTGTTGATGTCCAAGAGGCCTATGAAGAATTTATAGACAATGAAGAAATACCTGCTTAATTCATAGCTGACTTCGACTCGACTTACATAGGTGTTGTGAGAGGATGTGGTGCTAGACGAAGGAGAGAACCACCTACATTCCTGATAG
>NC_068994.1:36340341-36340877 GCF_001194135.2 Octopus bimaculoides | reverse complement strand
GATGTGGTGCTAGACGAAGGAGAGAACCACCTACATTCCTGATAGCTGTATGGAATGTTAATTAGCGTATTCTTCAAGATCTTCCCAGAACAAATAATGCTGCAGAGGGGTTTCATTCTGTGATATAGCATGTGGTGGGTGGAGCACATATGAATATTTGGAAATTAATCAAAACTCTGAAGGAAGAGGGAGGGTTCGTTCAAGGTAAAATGACTCAAATTCTTTGATGAGATCTGTCAAATTCATGTACAAGATATGGAAGAATAAGTGAATGCCACAAAGGATTGGTCATTGAATATGGGTCAACAAGAAAAATTGATTTTTTGAAGAGTGCGGCATATAATTTGCATCAGTTTTAAGTGATCATAATAAATCATTAGTTGTATCTTATTACTTTTTTAAACTATATTTTCCCCACAGTATTTTATTTGAATCCTACAATAAAATTCTTAACGATTATTTGATTTTGATGTTCACCTGTTTTCTAAAGAGTTTATTTAAAATTGGACAAAAAAAAATCAATGGACAAAAAGATA
>NC_068994.1:36339855-36340331 GCF_001194135.2 Octopus bimaculoides | reverse complement strand
AATCAATGGACAAAAAGATATTGGACTAAAAGACGTCGGCAAAGTGTTGTTGGGCATAGTGACAGCGGATGAAAAGTCGGGTCATGCTCATTTTATTGACCCTGAAAAGATGAAAGGCAAAGTCAACCTTGGTGGAATTTGATCTCAGAATGTAAAGACATGAATAACCACTAAACATTTTGTCCAGCATGCTAGCGATTATGCCAGCTCACTGCCTTAATAATACTAATAATGATAATAATAATAATATTGACAACTGCCATGAAATTTGGTGCTGTATGTAGTAAAGTTTATCCATCCTGTACTTGTAATTTTATTCACCACATCCCTGTCCAAACGAAAAACAAAGCTGACCCCTATGGAATCGGAATTCAAAATATTAAGATATTTAATTAAATACTACAACACTACATTTTTTAAATATTCCACCACCTTTATCATGATAATATTGGGTTATTCCAGTAAATAAATTATAA
>NC_068994.1:36335244-36339741 GCF_001194135.2 Octopus bimaculoides | reverse complement strand
TATTCATAAGAAAATATGGAGGATGAGACATGAAAAGTATGGGAGATTTGTATGTTCTTAAAAACAAGAGTAGAGTGTCATATGACAATAAAAAATTGCACTTGGCCACTAACTTTGCAGATGGCAAGAAAAGAAAAAAACATGAAAAGATACTAGTCAATTTGAAATGGAAGAAAATTGATTTGTTTAGTGTTATGTTGGGGTAAGTTTAGTGACAAATAAGTAAGACTGAATGTGAAGAGACAAACTGGAAGGTACATGGAGGAAAATCTGAAGTGGAAACTGCAAAAGAGCACAGAAAAAGTACAAATTTAGCAGCTTAGCTATTTAATTCTGGAGGATGAAGAATGTAGCATTTAAAAAGAAATAACTATATATATCTCAACTTTAGTGTGGATTCCTGTGACATTATTCAAGCTGTAGCATGACTTACATGCATGGTTGATTTTGTTTAAACAAGGTCATAGAAGAAATTAAAACAGTTGAATATAATATTGGATGTATGCTAAGTTATTAATGGAAAACAAAGAGAGAAAAATACACTAGTATTTAATGTAAGTGTAAAATACTAACTAAAATATTGTTAAAAGACTCAACTGATATATGTCCTGATAGTATCTAGAGAAAATGAAATAGGACACATGAAATAAATTCTATGGTGTAAAATGAAATGGATGAGAAAAAACAAATTAGTGAATAAGGATGTTATACGTACTAAACAATTGCTGCTAGAAGATCCATATTTTATTTTAGAAAATAAGTGCAGAAAAAGCTCACATGAATCATTGATATGACTGGGTTTAATAAGATCTTTCAAGAAAGTGAAAACAGGAAATTACTAATACTTAACTTTTGAAATCCAAGAAAGGAGATGATATATAATGAAGATTGCATCAGTTGTGTTTGTTTAGCTAAATTGGGATATGATTGAATTTGAAAGACAGGTCAGAAAAATAATTTAAGAGATTGTGACCAGTGAAGTCGAGGCATATACAGAAAGCTACCAAATAAATGTATGGGGGAAAAAAATTTGTGCAGGAGTGTGTAGACAAACTGAATAACCTCACTCTGAAACTTAAAAAAACTTTCAAATAATCTGGCTTGCTGTGGGACTACAATAATCAATAATATTTTTAAAATAGACATAAACTTGATTAAGTAAACTTGTTAGAAGGATGGGAGCCAAAGTTACTTTCATCCATTGTTATTATAATGATGATGATAATAATAATGATAATAATAATAAGAAGAAGAAGAATCCTTTCTACTAAAGGCTCTAAGCCTGAAATTTTGGGTGGAGGGACTAGTCGATTACATCGACCCCAGTGTTTCACTGGTACTCAATTTTTCGAACCTGAAAGGATGAAAGGCAAAGTCAACCCTGGCAGCATTTGAACTCAAAATGTGAAGACAATAATAATAATAATGATAATGATGATGATAATAATAATTACCAATCCATTTAATTTTACACTGCTCACCTATACATTTATGGATATTTATGTCAGTGTTAGTAATTGTCATTGATGGAATGGAAGAATCACAAGAATATCAGACAAATACTTGCAGTATTTGTTCCAGTTCTTCACATTCTGAATTCAAACCATGTTGAGATTGAGTCATCTGGAGTCATTAAAATAAGTATCAGTTAAGTATATATTTGACTTTTGCCTTGTCACCCAAGCATAAAAGATGAGTGTTATTTGTAATTCCGTTGTACAACAGTGTAAGATTTTGCTTTGAGATATACTTAGATTGTGATTTCTGCAATGTGCTGCATAAATTGTCAAGTAATGGAGAGGCATCTTTGCCTCCACTGATGCAGTTGCAAAGTGTTAAGTAAAGTTATTTGGTTGCAGACCTACTTTGAGTCATTATATTATCAGAGATAGTCGTCCCCAGATGGTAACATTGATTTCAGGGCCTTCCCAGATAAGTGACTGGTTATTCAAAGAGATTTTTAGATTGCATATTTATTTTGTCCATTTACCTATCGGCATAGTGATCATTGGCAAACTTCAGAGGTGACACTTTCATTTCCCCTTAGCTCTCACGTCACGCAGTTGTTAATGTTTATTTCAGTTGGGTCACATCCTTCCAATTGCTATACATCCGTAATGCATCTTACGGCTGTTCCCATCACCTGTATGGTGAGGAATCCTACACTGGGGAGTGGTAACGACTAGGGTAGGGTAGCTGACTGCTTATTGTGATCAATCGTCTTTTGGTTTCCTCTAGCTTTGCTCTTTTTTACAAACCCAGTGAACATACATATATTTCAGATTTCAAAGAAATTTGAACAATAGCTATAAGACTCGAGTTAAAAAGATTCGAACAATTCAACTTCTCTGGTTGACTTTAAGACCCCCCTCCCATAGGGGCCTTAACTCCAACATTTTAGAACTCCATGAGCTCCATTTTCAGGAGCAAAAACTTTTCAATAGGTTCCATAAGATTTGAATTTTGGAATCTGGGCATAATGATGAGTAGCATAGGATAAATGTATCATGATTAGAATTTTTGTTAGGGTGTGTAAAGAGGGAAAGAACCCTCATTAAAATTCTTCATCTACAATTTTGATGAAATTCAAATCACAGGTATTCCAGTTCATTAGAGAAAATATAAAAGAAGTCTAATTCTTCAATTCCATGTGACATGGGCAACACTGTGTATTTCTATTAGTCATATATAGTTTTGAGATTTTGATGTTATGATTTTATATTTTTAGAATGACGTTGTAGGTATGAGAAACCAGATCTAACCAGTTTGAACTTAGAACAGGGAGAATAATCGAGCCAAATATGGCCAGGGTAAATGCTAAAGAGATAAGCCTTTTTTTTTTTTTTTAACAGCAGTCTAATTAAGAAAGCAGCATACTATTATTCTGAATGTAGTTTTGTTAAGTGTTTTGTTCTTGAATATGTCTGAATGTTCTATACAGAAGAAAAACTACTACAACATCTGAAAGTTGTGCAACATAGATAAAATAATTAGCTATTTTGCTGGTTCCTTATATATAGTTTTATTATAATAGTAGTATATCAAAATATGTAAAAACAATAACCATAGAAAAAAGAATTTTAAAGATAATAGTAAGTACACAAATATAGTACTGCTGAAGTTCAATTTATTATAGCAAATTAAAAAAAAAAAAAAAAAAAAAAAAAAAAAAAAAAAAAAAAAAAGAAGCATTCTTATGTTGTGGATATTAAACTCCTAATAAAACAATTTGAAAATGTGTTTGTCCAGCTGAAAGACTGGTTAAATTATGGCATGAATGACAAGACATATTTAAAAATTTACTTTCAATACGTCTATATGATTGAAGTTCATTTCTCTCTCCTTTTTTTAATTTTTGTCAAAGTAATGGTATTTACATGGAAAAGGAATTTATTTTAACTGTCTAATCTGAAAACAAACAGTGATGTTTGTCATAAACACCAAAACTTGGAAAACTAAAATTAAAATCACAAAAGTAAAACAAACATGTGAAAATGGATTTCTTTAATAGCTATGTAAATTAGATTACTTACTTGATGTAATTCAGGAGTAATACATTGTAGCTGTACTCCTAATGATGACCCTTTCCAACTCTGTCCAGGTTTGTATATGGAGTGAGGATCTCTTCGAAAAAGAGCTGTTTTAGAATTTCTTATTTGTTTTGGATCTGATAAGATTGCAACAGGAACATCATATTTTGGAGAGTCTTGTTCACAAACGTATCCTGATGGCCTTCTCTCACCAACAAAGTCTTGGGTAGCACCATAATGGTTTTCTTTTTGATTTCTTTTATGAACAACACAAACAATTACAGAAACTACAATAGCAACAGAAACTATCACTGCTGCTACTACTATAATAATCATCAAGTTAATATGTATTCTGTTGTCTGATTCTGTGTCTTCAGAGATGTACATTTTGGCTGTTGTATTGCTAACAGTTAGTGTCAAAGACAGTGTAGTTGTTGCTGATAAAACTGGTGTACCATTGTCTTTGACAGCTAATTTTAGATTATATGATCCAGCATCATTTTGGTAAACTGTACGAGAGAATGACAAAACTCCAGTATAATGGTTAACTTTAAATAATTGTTTGTCATTGCCTCCAAGTATTTCATACCTGAGAAAAGCATTAACATGTTTGTCTCTGTCGGAGGCTCTTAATGTTGTGATGTCACTCTTACTCTGCGGATGGTGATGGAAATCTAGATTGAAAGGGTTAACACTAGGGAAAGTAAAATATGGAGTATTATCATTTTTATCCATAACTTCAACAACAACGTTAGCTGTGTTGTTAAGAGATGGTGTACCATTATCTTTTACTAACACTTTAAATCTGTAAATGTCATGTTGTTCCCGGTCTAAAGACTGAGTAGTTGATATGAATCCTAAATGAGAGATTTTAAAGGGAAGAACACTCCCATCTCTGCTTATAAGAAAATAAGATAATTCACCTCCTGATCCAAGATCAGGGTCAGTTGCATTGATGAAGCCTACT
>NC_068994.1:36329865-36335071 GCF_001194135.2 Octopus bimaculoides | reverse complement strand
TTTGTCTTCACATGTGATGGTAAAATCTATGTGATTTTCTACTTCTCTGTCAACTGTTTTCTTAATAACAACTTTATACTTTTTACGTGCAAGAGCCTGAAGTTGAAAGTGATCGTGATTTATATAACAAGAAACTTCATTATCATCTGTGACCTTTACATAAGCAATAAAGTTACCAACTTTTACCCCCTCTGAAATGCTTGGCAAATTTTCTGGTGATTTTGCTATAAAATTCATATCTATATCAGGAGGGTTGTTCTCTTGACTATTTATATTAACTAAAACCAGAGCAACTGAACTCAAGGAAGGATTACCTCCATCCTTTGCTTTAACAAACAATTTATATATCTTCTTTGAACCAGTTGGAAACTTTTTCACCACCCAGATTTCTCCTGTTGACTCATTTAATTTAAAATAGGCTCTGGCACTCTCTGATGTTTTGGGACTGAACTCGTAGATTACTTTACCATTTTTACCAGAATCTAAGTCAGTTGCTGATAAAGTGACGATAGGTATTGATCGTTGATAACCATTTTTAATAGAAACATTGTAAATATTTTGGGAGAAGACTGGAGAGTTGTCATTTTCATCTCGAACTGATATTTGGAGATTGAGAACACCTTCTTTAGGGGGATGGCCTCCATCTTTTGCAATAATTTGAAGCTGATAAGAATCTTGTATTTCTCTGTCAAGTTTCTTTTGTAAAATAATACCGAGTTTGGAAGTACCATCCATATTTTTTGAAACTGATAATGTGAAAAGATCATCATTATTGTTCTTTAGTAAATATGTTATTTGTGAATTTTGTATACCTACATCTTTGTCTATGGCATTAGGTATAGATTTTTTTGTTCCTTTGCCATCAGTTTCATAAAATTCAAGTTCAATTTCTTTGTTTCGAAATTCTGGCTTGTTGTCATTTATATCTTCAATAATAATTTTGACTTCCAATATTTTAATAAAATATTTTTTCTGTTGAACTGCAACATCTACCATTTTGAAACATTCTACATTGTATTTACAAAGAGTTTCTGTGTCTAGTCTTTGAGCTGTATATAATTTGCCTGTTTTAGTGACATTGAACAACTTTGACGTGTTTGTATTCTCTTGGTGAAGCTGACTGAACCAAATATTGCTGTCATCCTTTGGAGATATGATGCCTAATAGTTTTGTATCTGCTGCAATATCACCAACAAAAGTTCCTGGGTCATTCTCTTCTTCTATACGATATACACGATCTGCACATAGGGATGTTTCCAGAATAAGCAACAACAAAGACACTTCAGTTAGCATGTTTTCACATATGGACATCTTTCTTGGAAAGAATCATGAATGCATCTGAAATAGTACAGAAATGAATATTAACAATTATTGAAATTTACATGTTTTTATTTTATCAAATTGGTTTATGTTAATCATAAAGCATGTATAATTTCTACCTTTTCATCTTTCTATGTTTTCTAACATTGATTAATATATAGAATATGGAGAATATGTATTTAGACAGACTGTAAATTTCTTCAGTGTTCTCTTGATTCCTTTTCTTTTGCTCAGATTTGAAATAAAATGTGAACTGTTACTATGACTGTGAATATCAGATATCAGAAAAGCTAAGACATATAGTAAGGGTTCTCAATTCAGACGTAATGTTAGCGATTTGGAGTGGAGATTAGTTGGCATTGGCCTAGTACTTGATTGTGATTTTGCAGCTGTGGCTGCACCCTATCTTAGGATGATAATTTTCAAATGCTTTATTCATAAATTTTGTGATCTGATGATGTGTACAGATTGAAAATAGTCCATGAGAGGGCAATTAGAAAAGATCAAGTATGAATGAATCTAAGTGCTGATTCTTTTGAAACTCACTTAGAATCAGATGTTTGAAGTATACGTATTCTTTTATTGATAATCAATTATGGTGACTAATAAAGACACACTCATTGTAAAGTGTATCTAATTAACAAGTATATATGTTTAGAAAGCTTTTGATTGTTAATGTTGGTTTTTGAGAATAGTGAATTGCAATGGCCACTAAGATCAATCAAGAAATTTACCAAGACAAATTATTTCATGTTTCACATTACCAATGACAATACTGTTCTTTGTAGATTAAAGAAAATATTTAATATCATTCTCATTTCTTGGCAAGTCATTCAGATTCCTGTAATGTGATTTAAAAAATATTGTGGTTGTAATTATATCAGAAGGAAACTTTAAATTTTATATAATTCTTTTCTTTAAATGACAGTCACTAAACTCTGTCCTGGTACCTTAGACATTAAAGCTGATGTTCAGAGTGGAAATCTCTGATGCTATCTAAACAGGGAATGTCTGGTTTATTTTGGAAAATCAAAAGTAAAAATAAAAAAATTCTGCTTTGTAAGTTCCATTGAATATAAATTTGAGTATTTGCCAAGAGCACTAAAGTTTTTTGATGTGTAAAAATGAATATCACAACTTTCAGTCTTTGTTTTTGTTCTCAAAACACTGAATAT
This sequence comes from Octopus bimaculoides, assembly GCF_001194135.2. NCBI lineage: Eukaryota > Metazoa > Mollusca > Cephalopoda > Octopoda > Octopodidae > Octopus > Octopus bimaculoides. The sequence continues at coordinate 36,332,576 of NC_068994.1, read as the reverse complement.
TTATGAATAATTCAAATTTGTTGATCTCAGCAAATATTGCCATTACTTCTTTTGTTATAAGCCTAATTCTAATAACAATGCAGTTGGTTTAGAAAAATATTTATCACTTTGGGGTTAGAAACTGCAAGTCTGTCTAGAAATGAAATGTAAGAGAACATTATTCTTCTGTGTACTCAGCCTCATTTCCATCAATGATCTTGAGTAGTGTTTCTGACAATTTTAGCACAAGACCTGTACTGCTTTTGGCACATTGTTGGTTTGTTTAAGCATCAATTACTTAAAAAAACAAAAACCCTCAAAAAACACTCAACATATAGTTATGTTATATTTGTTGTCAGCAATATTAGGAATAGTAGTCATTGTTCCTCTATTAAGAATTAATCAATGTTTTTGGTGGATATAGTTATAGCAAAATAACAGGCAGTTACAATGGCTGAAAGAGGTTTAAAATAGAAATTTTGAATTTGTTGATCACATGCCAGCGTAATGCAGTGAAATAAAATAGGAGCTTTGGGTAAATATAGAAAACACAATATTTATTAGTAAAATATTAGTTGCCCAGTAAATATACTAAAAACTAATTAAATAATTTCAATTTTGCTTAAGCATATGTTAGGCTTTCACCAAATCTAGAATAGTATTAGAATAAAGAGTTTCTTGAGAAAGACGTATATAAAGAACAACATATTTATATGTGCATGAGCAAACACGTCTGTCAGTATCAGAATAGAAAAACAAAAAACAAGCAAAAAAAAAAAAGTTGAAATGGTATTGATAATTATTGATGAATAATTATGAATCCATTTGAATATATTTTTGCCATGCCATCCTCATATCTAAGATTCATCTAGAATAGATGAACTTAGAAACATATTGAGCATACAAATATATTTGCAATGATTAATAAAGTATGATGTCCAAACATGGGAAATTCTCTAAGAACACTGACCTGAAGATGTCGTTGAAGAGTACAGAAATTTAGTGAAAGGACATCATGTTATTTAGAAAGATTTATAGCCCAAATATTATTCATAGATACACGAATGATGCTGAGTTAATATCATTTATGAAATATAAGCATTCCCTAATTGTCTTTTGTTAACTTCAGTTATATATGGATGTCTCTTTTGACTCAATAGGTAAAAAATTTTATACAATATTTACATGTGAACTGCTGGTAGTGTTTTCATGATATGAATCCTCTTGCTTACATGCTAAAATACCCAGGTGCATAATGAATTTAATTCTTGTAAATAACCCCTTTATGCATGAGAGGCTTATATATTTTCAGCGAAATTGAGCATAGGTTGCTTGACTTGTTAGAAATAGAGGCTAAATCACCTTCAGTTCATACCCTATGTTTTATAAAGAAATGAAAGAGAATATTGGACAGTATAGCTAAGGAAAAACAGACAGGACAGTCAAAATAAAAAGTCTTTGATTGTACAAAGTGTGAGGAGCTACAGCTGAGAAAAGTTGTAAGTTAAACTTTCTATGACATGGAATGCATTATTTAATATTACCAATAGTTGCTTATATGCTCATAAATCTGTCTGTCTGTCTGTCTATTTCAATTAATCAATCAATCAATCATCCATGTATGTATGACATTGTTCAGTTTTATTTCAAGATTTCTTACCAATAGAGAAAGATCCAGTTTCTAACCTACATTCAAGGCTCCTTCATTGGAATTCAGCATCAACATTGCTTGTATGTATGTATGTATGTGTGTGTGTGTATATGTGTGTGTGTGTGTATGTGTGCAGATTTGTATGTTTTGTTTTATGTATGTATTCTCATGTATAGTAGTTGCATCTCTAGACATGCTCAAACTTTTGCAGATTTTTACAGTTCCAGTAAGTACGTAAGTGAGTGAGTGAGTGTGCGAGCGAGCATGAATGACTATTTGAGTATTCAGTAAGGGCTGCATAGTAACCAATAGAGTTGTATATTTGAAAGAAAGTTATGTGAAATTCTTGCCAAATAGTTTTGCCAGGAATTTTCAGTTCCTGGAAGCGATGTTAAAAGTTATAAATTGAGACATCCTGTGTATATACATATATGTGTGTGTGTGTTGGCATGTTTACATCCCCATACCTTAGCAATTCAGCAAAAAGAGAGTGATTGAATAAGTACCAGGCTTAAAAAGAAAATTAACACTAACTAAAATAACTTAAAGGTGAATATACATACATACATACATACAAACATATATGTATATATGTATGTATATATATGGGGTGGCTGTGTGTGAGTGGCTTGCTGACCAGCCACATGGTTCCAGGTTCAGTCATAATGTGTGGCACCTTGGGCGTGTCTTCTGCTATAGCCTCCGGCTGACCAAGGGTTGTGGGTTGATTTGGTGGATGGAGACTGAGGGAGCCCTGTCGTTATCATCATCATCGTTTAACGTCCGCTTTCCATGCTAGCATGGGTTGGACGATTTGACTGAGGACTGGTGAACCAGATGGCTACACCAGGCTCCAATCTGATTTGGCAGAGTTTCTACAGCTGGATGCCCTTCCTAACGCCAAGCACTCAGCGAGTGTAGTGGGTGCTTTTATGTGCCACCAGCACGAGGCCAGTCAGGAGGTACTGGCAACGGCCATGCTCGAAATGGTGTATTTTACGTGCCACCTGCACAGGAGCCAGTCCAGCGGGACTGGCAACGAACTCGCTCAAATGTCTTTTCACATGCCACTGGCACAAGT
>NC_068994.1:36323638-36327530 GCF_001194135.2 Octopus bimaculoides | reverse complement strand
TATATATATATATATATATATATATATATATATATATATATATGAGTGAAATGTCAGAACTATATTGTCGACAAGGTAATATACATTACTCTATAAAGTTACGATTAAAAATTTCATTTTCAAGGGAGATATTTAAATCGAATATTGCAGAGTTATTTCCCTTCAAGCTTTCCTCCGATGTCTGGCATACAGTTTTACGTTTGTCTCACTTATTCCGAAATATATCGATTTTCTGCTAATTATTTGGAACATGATATGTAAATAGAACCACACACATCATTCATAATAATTAGAAGAAATTCATATACACATATTTATCATACGAATAATTTAGTCAAATGAAGATGCTCGGCAATTTCGTTGCGCGTCGCATTTACTTGAACGAAGAGATTGATGTAGCTGATTTTTTACATTTGTAGCTTGCGGTTTTGTAAAGTAGTGTGAACAGAGATGGCTTTCCAGAAGATAGCTCTAAGAAGGAATGTTGTAGTTTGGTTTAGTATGTAAAATACTGTACGAATGCTACACGATTGGCTCACTGAGTGGCAGAAATAGAATTGCTATGCTGCTTTCTTTTGCCATTGTAGTAGTGAATGTCAGAAGAGAATGAGAAAACAGAATGTGTATCAGTAAGCATGTGTTGGTGAACGAATCTTTGACAATCAGCAAAATGGCATATCTGTGTGTAGTAGTAGCAGTGCAGCAGCAGTACCAAATGTAACTTTTTTTTTCTGTTTTTGACCTTTGTCAGCAACAGCTCAAGGCCGAACAATTTTCTGGCCTTGAAAAAGGAGCATAGGTTTTTGGTTCGCAATTTTGACAGTGTAACTGAATGTGAAGTTCACCATGAGACGTAAATAAAAACTGTAAGGCCTAGTATTTGTACCGCCTACGCTTTAGTTTTGAGTTGTTCATGTGAAAAGGACATAAATTGAAAGATTTCCTTTCGCATGTGTTGTAATGGTTTTATTTTTGCAGTTGAAGGAGACGATGTTTTCATGTTTCTATTAGATCATGTTCTCACGGCAGCTTTTCTTTAAAGTTATTTACATGTCTAGTGTTAGAAGTCAAGGTATACTTGGCTGATACCTGTACTTGGAAAGTAAAGGATGAATGAAGTGTGGTATCATCAAAGTATGAGTAATATTTCTGCATAAGAGCGATAGGACCGAGTCAGTAGGGGACCACAGACTTTATCCCTCTCAGGAAGAGATACACAGTTATGTGCTTGCATAGAATAAGATAGATTCTAATGGAGAGAACATTTGTTGAATTTAGTGAGAATAAAAGCTTATTCTGGTGTGCATTGATTGTAGTTAGTGCATTTTAGCTTGTGGCAGTCTCATGGCTGATTGCTTCTGTTAGAGTGATTAGATGTGTGTTATCATCAGCACTTTACATCCACTTTTCTTTACTGGCAAGGTTGGATACATTTTGAAACTGTTTTTTACTGCTGGATGCCCTTCTTGTCACCAGCTGTTTTAGTTGCTTGTTATGATGTTTTACATTGCAAAAAAAAAAAAAAAAAAAAAAAACCAGCAAGAAAAGAAAAAAAATGGTGATAATATCTAGCATGGTTGTCAGTTTTTCCAGACAGTATTCTAACTGTGGCTGTCTTGTCCATCTTGTGGCATTAAATTTCTAGTCCAGTGTATCCTTTCTTTTTCAAGATGGTAGTTTGAGATCTGACTGCTGTTTCTAACAGGTTGAGGGAACAGTTGGATGTTCCCATAGTGGGTGACTTGTGTGTGTGTGTGTGTGTGTGTGCTAGATACTTAGTGTAAAGAGTGCTTGCACATTAAAGAATCAGAAATCTTCCAGTGCTGAAGTATAAATATTTTCTGATCTTGGCTTGATGTCAGAATTCATGTTACATGAAGTCAGTTGTCCACAATGTGGAGACTATCCTCTTTGTATTGAGGTATTTACACGTTCACCCTCACATATATATAATTATATGAAGTATCTCTCTTTCTTTTTATATAAACCGGCCTCCCCCAATATAATATATATATATACATCTTAGAGAGAGAAAAAGAGTGATGCACTCAGATTCTCACATACAACTATTAAGTAAATAGTTGAACCATTAGATACTAGGCCAGCACTTTATTAACTCTGCCAGCTGCAACTCTTGTATACCATAAATGAAATGTATAACTTCCTCGAATCCTTAAATGGCTCTGATCTCAGGTCATGTCTGTAAAACTAATCATTTGCTCAAAATAATGATTTTTGATTTAACTTCCTAAAAGCATGATGCCCATATCTTGTGAGGCATGGGCATTGAATATATGAAGTCTTTTAAGGAGCATAGAAAAATGATTTGTATCATCTACATAAAATGTAGTGTTTGTCATTTTACAAGCTTTTTATGCAGAGATTCTGACATGTATGCGATACATGTAAGTCATGCATGCTTATGGCTCTGCTAACAACAGCCACACAGGTATTAAAGACTGTTTAATGAAATGACTTCAGATATTTTCCTCTGATTTTCCCATTCTTACAGACTGTTTCTTATGACATATGTTAAGAGATACATTTTTATTGCATGCTTGGGATCATCAAGACTGTATTATAAAAAGTATTGAATTTTACTAGCACTTTAGCTTGAAATGTAACAGAGAATTTTACTTTGATGAACATTGCCACCGCTATGAAATATTGTCCAAAATCGCAGTTTTTAGTTATTATCTCGTGAATCTTCTTATTTTAGGGCTATAAAAAAAAAGCCCATGGCAATTCTTTTATTCCCTATATGAATCATTTACAGAACTATACAGATGAAATCTACACTGAAATAATCTACTTCACAGCTAAGACAACTGTTCATCTTGGCTGTCTCAGAAAGCAACTTACATTCCAACTGAAATAATATCAATTGATTTGCAAAAGCTGTCCAAAATCAGTCAAAAGCTGCCATAAAAGTGACAAAAGCAAAACAAACTGTATCCGTACATTTCCACTGTTGATGACATATCTTCATTTATAAGCAACCCAGCATAGCTGAACTATTTAAAACTTCAACCTAGGTAGAATCTTTTGAAATTATTTATCTTTGAGAGTACAGACCATATTTTAATGCAGTTCAGGAAAAAAAGCCCACTTATACTGGAAGTTATTTACAATATTGCTGGAAAATGTACAAAAACAAGGAATAACAGGAAATGAACAATGTCACTTTATGTACATGATGGAAATTTGTATGAGTTGTTGGTGTTCTATAGAAGAACAACCTTCTCTGTATTTAAAAATACCATAGATAACAAAAGTGGCATCCTTAATTGGGTTGTTATAATACAGACACGTTTTGATGCCAAGAACAAAAGCTCTTGCTAAAAAGCTATAAGTTGATTTCTTATTTATAGATTATAGACAAGCTTTCTTCAAGTTTAATAAAATTCATCTCAGATCATTGTGAATCCAATATGATATCAGTTAAGTAGCTTCAAATTAATAATGCTATAGTGTTTGTAATAAAAAAAAAGAAAGAAAAGAAACCCAGACACTGCTGACACTTTGTAACAATATAACATAATGACAGAATTGACTTTTCTTTTACATATGTCTTCCAAAATTATTCCACTTTGCAAAAGCACAAGCTGTTCTAGTTGCTGCCATTGGAAGGTTCATAAAGACATGACTGTCAGAACTGAAACTGTAAAGCAGAACTGTCTCTGAAACTAGATATTTTACAATAATGTTCTGATTTTTAATCTTTGCATTAAACTCTAATATTTTAATTAAAATTCCATGGTTATATGCTGGGGTTTATTTACAGCAGCAAGAAATACTTAATATTATGCACAATTTTTCAATGATTTAAAAATCTCTGCTGAGAATCAGAACAGATTTTATTCTCATATAAAGAAAAAAATTCAACAGAGTA
>NC_068994.1:36317979-36320580 GCF_001194135.2 Octopus bimaculoides | reverse complement strand
TATATATATATATATATATATATGTATACATGTGTATGTATGTATGTATATATATATATATATATATACATATATATATATTTATATATATATGTGTGTGTGAATTTAATATAAAAAAATATATATATATTGGGTATATATACATTCATATATACATTCATATATATATATATATATATATATATATGAATATATATATGTACATTTATATATATATTTATATCTATATATATAAATATAATGTGTATATATATATATATATATATATACACACACACATAGCAAAAGTAAGCTGGCACCTAAATATTTTGTTAGAAAAAAGCATTTATTTAAAATAATTATAACCTAGTAACATTTCTCATGCTTTCATTCACCGTCAGGGTGGCAAACGAGTCGATTAAGTTTCCACTCTACTTTCCCAACCTTTTGCAACAAGAAGCTTTGAAGATGAGAAGAATATTACCATTCTCTGAAAAGAGAATCCAAAGCTTGAACCAAAGTGGGCAGCAAGGAGTGTCATCATTATTTGATTCTAAGTTTTATGAAGAGTATAAGTGAATGATGGGTTATCTTTTTCTAAACGAATTATTCTGTTTCCTATGTCTGATATTTTGTCAGCATAAAAACATATGGACAACTATCAGCTACTGTGATTTGCACAATTTGATTACAGCTTTGACGAAATGCAAAATTCTCAGAAGTATCTTAATTCTGAAATTGCTCTGAAAACCTTTGGCTGACAATGAATTGATACAGCAAGTGGTCACTTGGAAAGTAGCTTCTATTCAGTTCCATAATAGATCAGTCAAGAAAAATCACAATATATTGAAAAGGTTAATTCATTGTATTGAAATTTTGGTCTGTCATGAATTACCTTTTGGAAAGATGGTGAAACAGAAGCATCAAACAATAAGGGTTATTTTCTAGCTATATGTGAAGCAGTAGCAGAAAACAATAATTGCTTAAAATCACATTTAGATTTTGTGAAGGAAAATGCCATCTGCACATTTTCTGAACTTTCAAGTGTTATTAAAAATGTATAGCTACTACAGCTGAAGGTGAAATTAAGGCAATGATTTAAAAATCAGCATTTGTTGCTCTTATGCTTGGTGTGACTATGGATCTTTGAATGAAATCTTTCTTGTCAAATGTTTTGTGATTTGTTGATGAGAAGGAGTAGCCTGAAGAAAGGTTTTTGGGATATGTCAATGTCAGTAAAAACAAAGAAGCTGCATTGCTGACAAGTTTGAAAATTTGTTAATGAATTCAACTTTGGCCAAAAATTCGTCACACAAGCCTATGATGGAACAAGTATGATGGCTGGACATTCAAATGAAATGCAAACAAGCATAAAGGAAATTTTTAGTGCAAACATCATATTTGTACATTTCTGTGCACATTCACTTAATTCGGTACTTTTTAAATTGTCTTCAAGTATTCATGAATGTTGAATTTTCTTCAAAGCTTTTAAAGGAATTTCAATTTTTTCCCAAACTTGATGGCTTGAGTAGCTCTACTAATTGAAATCAGTGGAAGGTGATTTCCAAAGTTACCTGAAACCTGTTAGAATTATTCATCTTGACAACTATCTATTTCGTTCAAAAAAATTACTGTTTTCTAGGAGAGTTTCAACCAATATTAGAAAATCCAGAGGATCAGAGTGCTTCAGAATTAGCACAAGCAAGGAGATTCATTGCAATTCTAGATATTCAGTTTAGATCTTTATTAGTGGTTTTTGAAACTGTATTGAATGTCTCAAAGGTTCTGTTCCCTATTCTTTAAAAAAGTTTGCTCGGTATTTCAAGGTATATTTGTGAGCTTGAGAACTTCAAAATAATAATTGGTTGATATTGTCATGGTAGGTTTAATTCTTGTATTAACTGTGGTGTGAAATTAAGCTGGTCGAGTATATAACAGACAGAAGAAAGCTTTTGAACATTTAACATCAGATTAATTTAGGGGAAGGTTAATACATAAACTATCAAATCCTCATTGATAGGGATATAGAGATCAACTGAACTTTGTTTGTTCAGCCAATAGTTATTGTGAATATACAAGACTACATTTGCTGAATCTGTGTCCTTGATTTGTTTGCTGAAAGCTGAATTGTGCTCTCTTCAAATGCCATGAGAGCTCTGGTTGGTTTCTAGCACTAACCTGCTTAACTGGAGAAAAGAGCATGATATCAAGGACACTTGAGAAAATGTTCTAACTTGTAGTTTGATGTTCTGCAAACTGATTGCATGCCCCAGCTCTGGATCATTTATTGTAGAGAGCACTAGAATTTGAACCCTTTGAACTAAATTATCAATTCATATCAAAAGTAACAAATTTGAAGAATTTTACTGCCGGATACTAGATAGTATTGCTGAACCTCCAGAAGAGTGTGGTTGACATCAAGAACTAGAAGTTGTTTTATTAACTTTGTTTAACAACATTTTGCATGCAGTTATTGTTCATATTGAGCAAAGATTTAAAAGATTATTGTTTTAAATATTTGAACTCAAATTTGTTGAATTGTTGAATCCAAAGCTTTTTCACATTTACGAAAAATGTTTTTTATGAAAACATTTTCATCTTTGGATGTTTATAAAAATATGT
>NC_068994.1:36304662-36310984 GCF_001194135.2 Octopus bimaculoides | reverse complement strand
GTGGCCGTTTTCGTGCGGGTGACACGTAAAAGCACCCACTACACTCTCTGAGTGGTTGGCATTAGGAAGGGCATCCAGCTGTAGAAACTCTGCCAAATTAGACTGGAGCCTGGTGTTGCCATCCGGTTTCACCAGTCCTCAGTCAAATCGTCCAACCCATGCTAGCATGGAAAGCGGACGTTAAACGATGATGATGATGATATTGCCATTTTATATCTGATTTCCATGCTGGCCTAAGTTGGATAGATCATTACTGAATAGCAGAAGTGGTTGGGAGACCACATCTTACTTGTAAATTTCCTTTCTGGCTTAGCTTTTATAGCTGAATACCATTTCTAACATTACCCGCTTTATAAGGTAGTTGACATATGTAGGTGCCAAAGAATGCATTCGGTACTGGCATTAGGAAAGTTGTTATGTCTCTGATATGACTAAAGAGAACTCTCAATATTGCACTTAACACAGTGTACTGGATGCATTCTGTTGTGGCACCAGCACTTGTAAGGGTAGGAATGAGAGCAGGATACACTGATAGCTAGAGTTGGATCAGTTCTAAGAGTGAATGATAGATGATGATACCAAGAGGACGAGTAATATGATACAGCTCACCCTTCTCTTGTAGAGCGAAAAATAAAGCCCATAAAATCATTTTCCAGTCTCTATAGCATAGATACCACCGAATATATGAAAACATAATGAAGTTGTCATATTCCAGCTCTCCTAATGTGGCCAGCATGATAGCTGCTTTTAATAGGTACACACTTAATATACATAGTGCTGGGGATAGAATTAGTCAGTTCAGGTAGCACCTCAAAGTGGACTCTCCTTGAAATTGCATGTGACATGATGTTCACTCCAATGAGATTTGCAGAAAATACACCTCTGGTTTGGGCAATAGGAATAGCCACAAAAATCAGGGGTATATCAATCACACCACCAATGTGTGAAATTTGTAACCAAACATGCCAGTACTCTATCTCTACAGTGAAGAGGAATATCATTACACTAGATGAGGTCTCTTCCCTACTAGATATAACTGTAGGACTTCCATGGAATACTCCTTGTAAAGATACTGTGTACAAACCAACAAAATGTACAAATCTGATACAGAATTTTATTAAGTACTAAAGAGGAGCTACAATGAGCCCCATGAAGCAGTGCATCTCCATGCATAGGCATTCTGTCTCTGAGCCTCAAGTTTCCTAGCAGAGTACCTTGAACCAGATTTTCTATGGCTGGATGCCTTTCCTGTTACCAACCCTCACCTGTTTCCAGGCATGGTAATATTTCCCCATGACCTGGTAGATTGAAATTGAAGGACCCTGCTTGCATGGAAGTGACCCATTTTTACAACTATCATGAGGTGTTAAGGCAAGGAGGCAGTAACACACACACATACACACACACACAATGATAGCTTCCTTTCAGTTTCCATTTACTAAATATACTCACAAGGCTTCGGTTGGCCTGGGACTACATTAGAAAATACTTGCCCAAAGTACCGCATAGTGGAAATGAATCTGAAACTATGTTGTTGGGAAGCAAACTTCTTACCACACAACCATAGCTGTACCTATAAAATGCTTGGTATTAAATCATAACCCCAGTCATCTTAAAAGGAGTCAATATGTTTGGGAAACAAGCTTATAATAATTTGAAACATGATTCTAAAGATCTAAATAAACCATTAGTGCCTAATAACTGAGGTTTTTCATTGACCATGATATATCTGACTTTTCCATTTCAAGAATTTTTATCTCTACAGTATTATAATTTTAGTCATATTAGCTTGAATGTAAAGGTAAATTCTGGTCCTTGACTGTATCTGCTGTGTGTGTTGATTTGAAATGTATAGCATATATGACAAATCTTTAAAACTTTCAATATTCACTGACTCAAGTGTAGGGATTTCTGCTGAAGCAATACACATATGTTGTTCCACTTAGAATTGCTCTTTTGAAGACCATGAATTCATTAAAGCTGAAATTAATAAACAGCTGTTTGAGAGATTTAGCTATTCCTTCTAGTTTATCATGGCATTTTGATGTTGTAATCAACAAATATAGTGGTAAAAGGCATTTAGTGGTTGACTTCACATCTAGTATTAATAGATTCACACAGTTTGCTGCTTCTCCCACCCTACTCATTAGTGATGTTTTAAGTCAAATTCATGGAAGTCATCATTTCATTACTCTGACCTTCATTCAACATATCATCAAGTGTCTTTACCTCTCCAGGGACAAGATTTTATAACTTTTGAAGCAAGTTATGAACTATACCAATTAATGTGATTGTCTCAGGGAGTTACAAATGAACTGATGATTTTTAGCAGAGTAATGAGAAAAATTAAATACTTGAAAGGAATAGTTAATTACTTTGATGATATGTGGAGAAAATAAAATGGATGTATGATGAAAATTTTGAAGCTTTTTACAAATATTCGGAAGTAGTAAATTGCAAAAAATGTAAATTCATTGTGACTGAGTTATTATTCCCAGGTCACATTTTAGAACTGGCAAAATTCTATGAATCTAATAGAATATGACTACTACTTGACCTTCCTGTATGTATAATTTCCAAGAAATTTGAGTGTTTCATTGGGTTAATAGTATATTATGCAAAATGGCTAAAAGGTGAAATTGTAGCAGCTGTTGAAGTTAAACAATAACATTTTCCATTATTGGTTGAATGTCTTGATGCAATTAAGTAACTGAAAGATAGTTATGCAGTGGCTTTGTTATTTGTTTTGACACCTGGTTCACTAATTATCCAGATACAAAATGGGCAGCCAATTTGCTTCTGTATACAAGATTGAATGATATTGAAAATGAATGGCCTTCTGTAGAGTTAAATGCCCTTGTAATAGCGATATTAGTTGAAAACATGTGACATTATGTATTAACACAAAATCTCAAGCTTGTAACAGATCAACAAGCAATGACTTTCCTATTTGAAGGTTGAATTAAATCTGCTATTTGAAATGCTAAGTTTCAGTGTAGTATTACTGGAGACTACAATTCTTGAGAGCTCCTATGGAATAAAATACTTTCTGGAAAGGAATTTGGCTGCAGATGTTTCAAGTGGAATTTCCGCAATTGAGATGGATGACGAATTGATGTCAACTGATGAACAAATAAAGCTAAGTGAAAATTTGTGAAGAGATGGGATACTCTTTGTGTATATATGAAAAAATTAATTTGTAATAACCTATTTAGAAAACTCATGAGGGGTAAAAAATAGATTATGTTAGGTATGTGCAAGGTTGACAACTCATTTCATCAAAATTACAAGTAACCAACAGTTCCAAAACCAATCACTATAATAGGTGATTCTTACATCTTTGACTATTTGATGAGTTTACATGTTCTTTTGCATAAGAAAATCAACCTCTTAAGCTATTATTCAATCCTTCCCCAGTTATTCATCCTGTTCAGCACTTAGCATTGTATTGTTCTTAGCAACTGTAGTACTCAGTTTGAAGGCACTGAAATTTTAGAATTTTTAAGTAGATAAAATATTCATAATACTAGAACAACTCTTTGCCATTCTTCATTATATAAACATAATGACCATTTTGATGTAGTGATATGGAAAACTACTCTGCTACATCTAACGAAACAAACAAAAGACAATAAACTCTCTTTTGTTTTAATAAATATTAGACCATTGCCTTCTAGAGTTTTAAACAAGCAACCATCCAATAACAAAATATTTAACTTTGCATGTTATTGTTTGCTGAAAAGTTTAATAATTTTTCTTTGCTAGCAAAATCACTTCCTGATTGGGTTGACCATGAAAAATCAGTTTGTCCTAAAAAGCAATTATGACTATCAAAAAAATAATCAAATGTTACTAAGTAACTACTATTTTATCACCATGCCTTAATTCGATTTACAGCAGGGAGGGGTAATACAGTTTCGGTAATCTTGAGCTCCTGAATCAAAACTAAAGATGCTTTTGAAAATTGCTTAAAAAAAAAATACAACTTTTCATATAACAATGATGAAATCATCAATTTAAAAACAATAGAGGGCAAGGATGCATCAAGTTATCACTATTACAATTGCAACAGGTAGTTCTAAAGGACCAAAATGAACAAGAAGAATACCTGCTTATTTGGACAATTATGATATGTTGCATTTCTGTTGTATTTTGTGATGTTAATTACTATGTTTTTGTTTACTTGTGAATTGCTAGATGTCTCTAACATTTCTTCTAAATGCTCTTTAATTGTATAGGGATTTGAGTGCTGTGTATTCTGTAATTCTTATATTGTTATGTTAATTATATTGTTATGTTATGTAATTCTTATATTGTTATGTTATCAGTAGAAACGCGAGATTATTGCATACAGTGCTTGTGTGTTCTGGATTATAGTAGAACAACTTGCTACTTAATTACAAAAAGCAGATAAAACAACTTCATTAGTTGAGAAATTCTGAAATTGTGTAATTATGTCTATTTTTGGATATTAGCTCCTTTCCTTTAGCTTCAACACATTTCATAACAATTTTGAATAATTCACTGTAGGATTTTATTTAACTGCAGTTAAGCCTCATATAAACCTGACACGTATGGAATTTAGATAATATTAACTCTCTAAATAGTAATTTTATAATTTGAATTTCTGGCGGGGGGGGGGGAGAATCCTGGAAATCTTATTCTTTACACAACTCATATTGCTCATTCCAATAACCATTTGGCTTGATTCTATATTTTCTATTCAGCTACCACATTGCATCATAATTCCTTACTTTCACCTTAATTATGAAAGTCATTAGTAAATATAGAATCAGTTATGATACTTTTTGACATCTGCTCATATGCACTATTGTGCATCAATATAGTGATTCACTTAGCATCAATGTGGTATGTACCAAGAAGCTTATGCTTTTCAGTTTTACCATTTTGCTACATAGTGCTACATACATATTTGGAATGAAGAGAGAAAATATACTAAGGGATTAGATATTGTGATTAAATATTTGTCAACGGATGTTGAACTTAAATTCTGATATCTAATAATGAATGTATCGCATGCAGAGTAAATTATGCATTTTTACCCTTTATTTTTCACACTCAGTTATTCTACTAGCCTCTCATATTGATATCATTTCAAAAATTAGCATCTTAAGTTGAAAAAATTAAACTATTAAGCTTTAGTACTATATATATATATTCCTTATTTGTGTAATATTTATGTACAAAATAACAAGAAACTGTTGTAATAAATGTATTGATAGAAGTAAATATAATTCCAGCATATTCATGATATGATATTGATGATTTTAGATTCCAAGAGCAAGTGTACAGATGGACTTAGAGAGAATTGCATTAAGCAGCTGAAAATCTAGGTGAGCTAATTATTATAGTTGGTTGCAGCCATACAATTACTGCTGATATGCTGTCAAAACTGACTGATGGTTTCTTTCCAGAGTTTGTACTATATTAGATTTTGGACAAGTAGCTTAACCTTATATCTGACATCGTATGAAACAGATTCATTACAAATGTTATAATGATTGAAATTTACCTAGTAAAATGAAATATACATCAGTCATATTCACCTAAATTTAACACTCCTTGTTCTGTTGCTATATTATTTCATAGCCTAATTAGTATCATTAATATGATAATAAATGAGAGTAATCTGAAAATAATGCACATTTATGGAATAGGTGTCTGTCTTTAGAAATTGAAAAGTATATTCCCATATCCACTGAGCACACTCTCATATCAGTTACCAATGCTCTCCTTTTTCTCACTATATCTATCCCACTTGCCACTGATACTGTGATTCTTCTCTCTCAACTACACATCCAATCATCTCCCTGTTTCTCATATATCTGAGTTTTCTTATATATATATATATCACCATATGTTACCACCTCTCCTCTCGACCCACTCCTATTTTCCTTTACCTTGTTTCAAACAATGATTCGCGACTGACCTCAACTCCACCCATGTTTATCATTCAATGCTTTCATCTAACCTTATTTCTAATCATCTATTACTTATATATATGTATATATAACTAATATATATATAGTTCAAAAAAACAATAACAAAAAAACACAAAAACACAACAAAGTGAGGACGTGATATGGATAGTATTATTGGACGCTCATATATATATATATATATATATATACACACACAAAGCTATATATATATATAACTCTCTCTCTATATATATATATGACTATATATAAACATATATAACTATATATTTGTATATAGTTATATAAATATATAGTTATATATATTTATATATAACTATATATTTATATGTAACTGTATATTTATATGTAACTGCATATAT
>NC_068994.1:36292597-36304520 GCF_001194135.2 Octopus bimaculoides | reverse complement strand
CCATATTATGTAAATAGAAGAATTTATCTGTAAAAATATGTGACACGTATTCGGTAGCCATGATAAAGCTCCAAGTTTCGGATGCCGGGGTGGGAGCCCACGCCAACATCTCTTCACAGGATTTTTTCACAGGAATTATATTATACTTATTTATTGTGCTTTTACTTATTAATTTTTCTATATGTGACAGTGGATTTTCATCGATGAGTTCATGAACCTTGGTTCTTTTCCCTAAAACTATATATATATATATATATATATATATAACCTCTAATGTTTGGCCTCGTAATTCCTCAGATCTCAATTCATTGTACTATGACATGTGGAGCATTGTTGAGAGGGAGGTCAATGAACATGCTCATAACAACAAAGAATCTTTGAATGCTACCATAGTCAGAATAGTGTCCAAAATGAACCAGGACCACTTGATTCAAGCATGTAGATGATTTAGATTGCCTATAGAAGCAGTTGTTGAAGCTGAAGGTGGCTTTGTTGAATAACATTATAGAAAAGAAATCTCATTATGTATGTGTATATTGACTAACGCATACAATTCCACAATTCTCTACCGATTTTGACCAAACTTTACACACACATTATTTATGTCCAAGGACGGTCGTTCCCACAGCTCCTGTGTAAATGAACAAACCAGGAAAAATGGTGGTTTACACGTTTTTTTTTTTTAATTCGTTGTATGTACATAGTTTTTTTGTATGTAGGGTCTTGCATACTTTTTTAATCTATATGGTTGTATATTGGCATTAGAGAATATTTTTTTAGCCATTTTTGAATTTTTTTTTTATTTGTTATTTATTTATACGTAGTAATTGTGTATTATTACTTGGTTAGAGAATATTATGAAAGTGAAAGGATTTTGTCTATTTATTTCGATTGTCTACCTGCAACGGTGATTAAATTGACTAGGAACACTTTACTTGATGAATATCTGAATCTGAACAATCTTAATCTCCATATTTAAACTGCATTAAACTTTGACAAGCTTACCTTTACCTATTCTGAGTTACTTGAAAGGTATTGTTCCTTTCCCTCTCTTCTATTTGTTGATACCTTTGTTTACCTACTAATGTGTTGTTTTATTTTAAGGACGCTTATTTACCAATCCATTATGATATTTTGAACACAACGTTCTTTTCACTGCAAACTACTACAGATTCAAAGCAGTATTTATGAACTGAAGTCAAACTCTTCATGTTTTCATTTTTCATTACCTGAAGTCAACTGTAAGCATGTAGCAAATATATTCCTTTAACTCTACTTTTTCAAGCAGGTATTATAATACCATTTTTGAAGGTACTAATCATACTTCTCTCTGAAAAAATACTCCTTTTGCTGTTGAGTAAAGTAAACTTGCAGAGGGGAAGTTTCAACGTCTTCCTTCAGTTTTCTTACACCATTTATATGGCTGTTTCTAACAAGAAATTATGCTTTCATGTTAAACAACTGTATTTTGTAGTCATCCGTAATCTACACCCAAAACACTTCAGTAGCTCTACTTTGCATCGCTTGCAAAATTATATGTTCTATGATCATTAAAGTGCAATGACTTCCACAATAACCAGCCTTCACTTTGGTTTTCTGTTCCTTGGTTAATCGGAAACATAGATTGCCATGCTACTTATAAACCTCGGTAGTTCAGTTATTTGGTGAAACAAATACCATCAAAGCAACTTAAACCATCCAAAGGTTGGGTGCAATTGCTAGTATATATATGTAGTTTACTGTTCTGTTAAGGTAAGGTCAACAAAAAAGTACTCTATCCATTGAGAGATAAATACCATTTAATGGTCACAGTATAAAGATATGAGTAACTCATAGTTTCTTACCTTCAAGACATGGATCAAGGCAGGTTTTAATAACACATCTTGAATCTCCAAACAGTCTTCGGGCTCTAAGAACATGATCTATTGCCAATCAGGACATTGATACAATAGAAATCATAAGAAAAAAAAGCACAAAGGTATTCCACTTTTTGCATCTACCTTCTACCCGTATTTTTTTTCTTATGCACCCACATCCTAATTTGCAAATAATATAGACCATATGTTCAGAGCCTGAAGATTGCTTAGAGACACAAGGCATGTTGTAAAAAAAACCTGCTTAGACCCTTGTCTCCTAAACAAGAAACTATTTGTAGCTCGTAGCTTTATACTGTGTAAAACTAAATGATATATGTGTGTGTGTGTATGTTTGTGTATATGGTTATTACCTGATATTGCCTTATTGACTCATACCATTTCTCTTTATTCACTTTTCTGCAACTAGAAATTACACCCTGACACATCTTCACTATGATCCTTCTCTTCCAAATGGGGGACTATATATCTCCTCTGCAGCAAGATACTGTTCCCGTCCCTCTATCATTCTTAACCTCTCATCACATGGTATAAAGTCACTTCCTTCTGTACTACTCCCCTCCTCCCAATTGAGGGGATTTGTCTTGTAAATTACTTAGTAATCTCACCCATGCTTGTACCATGTTAAAAGTACCTGGTACACTCTGAAAAATGGTTGGTGTTAGGAAGTGCATCCAGCTATAGAAGTCATGCCAAGGCAGGTGCTGGAGTTTGGTGCAGTCCTCTGGCTCACCAGCTCCTGTCAAACCATCCAAATTATATCAGCATGGAATACAGCCATTAAATGATAATGGTGATGTATATTTATGTATATGTGTGTGTGTGTAAAGATTAAAGGTAAAAGGCCAGAATATCATACCCTCACTCATAACATTGCAGCAAGTGTCCTAACCTTAAGAATATTGATGACACCACCTCTACTGTCAGCCATAACAAGCTTGCTACCGAGGCCTCCATCCTTGATTTATGCCACTAGCTTGAACCAAAGATATTACCACTGATTAGGACTCTAGGCCCCAATAAAGTGAGGAGGGAGTCAATCCTACTGACTATTACCAGGCAAAATGTGAGTCAGTAAGCCATCTGAATGATGGCCTTCACAAGTGTAACTGTAGAGCCTCTGGAACCTACCCATTGAATGAGAACTGCATGAAGAAAAATGTGGTGTATAAGCATACTGTTGGTACAAATATCACCCTGAGCTAATATATAGTATCCATGGATGGGTTCATTAAGATAGGATTTCTGTGCATCTACATTCATTTAACAACAACAAATTTGGTTATCCACTTCTTTAACCAAATACATATCCAAACTGAAATCAAAGAGAGTGAAATTTATAATCAGATATGCAATCAATGATTTGGCCCTTCCCTATTGACTATCTGGTTAGTGGTGTACACTTTGCCTACATGAGGCCATCACCTTCATTACAGCCAATGGCCCATTCTCACTCAATAAGTGCAACAATTTAGTTATTAATTGTAGACATCCTTTGAAATGCTTATTTAACACTTACATATGGTAACCACAGGTCCCCAAGGCCCAATCTGAAATACCCACCCTTGCTGCATGCTGATCAGTACCATTGTACACTAAAATATTTGCTTGAGTGTGTGTTTCGTTTTGTACATGAGTGTATGACTGTCTCTGTATTGACATATATGTATGTGTGTGAGTGTGTGTGCATGTGAGTGAGTGTGTGTGTGTGTGTGTATACATATATATATATATATATATATATATATATATATATGTATGTTTATGTATGTATGTGCATATATCACATGTACCTGTCCTTTGTGGCATGGTCATTTATAACCTTTCCTATACCACTCTTTGCCCACTTATCTAAATATCATGACTAACTGCTCAACAGGCTTCCTGTCTGTGCCTGGCATAGGTCAGACAACTTGACCTTTTTCTCCATGCTCTTTTTGGTGATTTACTCCATATCATATATCCCTTTTGTATTTGGTTTGCATTAATGGCGTCAAAACTCTCCCAACACACAACAGAATCCCCTATCATCTATTCCACTATATACACTTGTTATAGATGAGCCTACACTCCATTCTTTTCACACTGCTTGCCTTATATCTCTTGGTTATTTAGACAAGATGGTTGCTTGTTTGTGATCTGTATTTTGACTTCATCTGAAGATGTGTTCAGTATGTTGAAATGCTCTGTAAACTGCATTTATAATTTGCATCATTAGTGTGGCATCATTAATCATTAAATACAGAAAACATATGTAACAGATGATAGAAAGGAATACCAAGTTCATGCTTTTCTTTCATCCTTGATGTGCTATTTATACTATGTTGTAGTCTTATTCAAACTGCATAGACCTTATGGGATCGCACAGCAGAGAGAGTTTAACATGATTACTTATAAGTGCCACAACTAAAATGGTAAATTTGTGGCACACTGAGCACATCCATTTCCATTATATACACATGCATACACACACACACTCACACCCACATACACATACACACATAAACACACATAAATACATACACACACACACATTCATATACACAATAAATTACTAGATCTAGATGTACTTGCTGTGCCATTATGTTTAACATTTGAGCTATATCATTAGATATTAGATCAACCTAGAAATCACTATTTGTTACTAGAAACTTTCTCACCAACAATGAAATAGACTAACATCTCCACACCACATAAAAACAAAGAGCCATAATATCAGTATCCATATTCAGACTGTATTTTAATGTTACGGTCATGTATCTATTACTCATTATAGTGTGTTCATGATCAATGTCTGCATGCAACAAAGAATTAATGTTCTGATGATTGCAAAAGACCTACTCGGGAAATATTTCACAAGAGATAATTACAATAAATGCACTCCCTCATCAACACCAGTGAAATATAACCTTGAAAGAAAATTTCCAGTATCAGGTCATGCTTGATTTAATTTACTAAAGACTTCAGCTTGATACCAACATAACCAGAGTAGTCTATCCTGGATAACTGACTGCTGATTAATTATTATTTTGAATGATATGCTTTATGATCCATGGAGAAGTAGCAATGAAACAATTCATGCACAAAAGCGATAGAGATACAGAAAATTCACCAGATAGTTTTATTTCTTTTTTTATTTCTTTAAGAAAGAAGGACAGTACTTTCCTAGTTGCTGACATTAATGTATTTGTATTTAAGCTGGATCTCTATAAGGTGATGCATACATAGAAATTGTGAAGAGAGAGAGAGAAAGAGAGAGAGAGAGAACAGACAAACAAAGAGGAAGAGAGAGTGTAGTTCTTCTGTGAAAGGTTGGGTTTGTTGTTTAATCTGAAGCTTGAGAAATAAAATATAAGAAGAATGACAAAGAAGAATAAGATTATCAGTTTAGCTTGGGTGATAATAGCAAACAGCCTTCTAAACCAGAAGAGTAGTGACCGTTGCAGTAATGGTAGTAGAAACAGTGAGAACGCATCATATTAGTGGCCTAATGCTTGTAGTAGCTGTGTATAAGTGAGTGAAAATTTACCTCAGCTGAACAGCCTGTATGTAGATGTGATTTAAATTGTGAGTATAGGAACTGACTCATCACATATGTATGAGCAGTAGTTTAATGTAGGCCACATTTGTGCTATACAGAAGGATTAGAAACTGCTCAGATCTGTATAATTTTCTGACTCTGAAGAGAAAGCCTAGTAAATCAGTTGCAGTTTTGGCTATATTATTAATCTGTGGTCATGATGAAAAGGCCTGTCATTCATAATAATAGTGAATGGTACATTTTTTACATTTGACAGATATTTGTCCTTATCTTGTTTGTTGTTAACACAATGTTTTTGCTGATATACTCATCAGGTGTCTTGGAAATTTCGCTGGTATTTTTTGATGTTGTTGTTGCTGTTGCTGCTGGTGCTGCTGTTGTTGTTCAGGTCACTGCCTGGAATCGAATATGGAATCTTGGGGTTAGTAGCTCGCACTTTTAACCACCACGTCATATGCCCGTGAATAGTTTCGTTGTGTTTTGTTCAAAAGAAGCTTTATTACTGTGTTTCTTAAATATGGATCTTGGTGCTGAATAAGAATAGTTTCCCATGTTCCTGTTAGATGATGTTTTGAAGATCTTTGTTTATGTTAGTCATGCTTGTCTGGAAAGTGGTGTCTTGGCTGCATATAAATAACACCCGAAGAGCAAAGATATTGTAATCAACATTAGACACTTTTTAGTTAAAAATAACTAAGGGAATATCATATATGTATGTGACCAAGCTTGCTGGGTCACCAGCTGATAGAAATGTGAAGTTGATAGAGTGGAAAGTAAGAGAGAGAGAGAGTGCTGTTAACGTACAGTATTATGGAATAGTCTGACAAACAATATGTATCTAATTGCACTATATATATATAAACACAAGTTGATGGTTAGATGCAGGTCAGACAGTCCTGATTAAGAAGGTGTATGACTAAAGTATAAGTCTTGTTTTTCAATTAAACTTCAGAAGTTTAACTCAGTTTAACATATTAGGTCGTCAAGTATGAAATTTGTAGTGAGGTATATGGTAAATTTTGACAGCTGCTCATTTTGCACCATTATTATATTTTGACAATCTTTATTTCTTGTTAGAAAGCTGACACATGGATTTGTATATGTAACTTACTTCATAAGAACCAATCTTCTTCAGAAGGTAGGTTTCATAAAAATAGTATAAGCACAATAAGAAGCCCAGGAAATGAAACTACACGAGATATTTTCAGAAACTAAGATTGAAATTATCAAAACAAACATTTATACAGACACTCATACTAAGACTTGTATTTATATATCAGTAAGGCAATGAATTGGCTATTGTTACAGCATTAGATAGATTGCCTTGCAGTATTCATTCTGGCTCTCTGTGCTCGGGGCTTAAATACTAGCATGGTCACCCTTATTTTTCATCTTTAGCATAGGCAGCTGATAAAAGTTTTAAATGGTGATGGTAGTGGGGGACAATTCTTCTCTTTCAGTCTTTCTCTTTATCAAATCTAAAATTAATGAGCTGTGGTTTGATATAAAGAGGGATGGGCTTGGTCAGCTCTAAAAGTGCCTTAAACATGTATGTCAGTGGTACCCCTCAGACACCATTAGGGTTTGAAAGCCCAAGGCAAGGAATGTATGTACACACTAATATATTTACATATATATTCATGAGTAGTACAGGAAGCCTATTCAAGTGTTCAAAAATGAGTCTATGACTCCATTTAATAATTTATTTTATATTGTGTTTTTGAAGACTAGTGGCATTAATTATAGATTTCCAATGAGCCAGTAACTTGTTCTTGGCTTTTTCTGATGTTGAGAGAGATGAGGAAGCATATGTGTAAGGTTTTTTGTTCAAAAGCAGTAGTCAAATGTTTTCTCACTGATATTTACATCTTTTGGCTAACACACGCACATGCACTCACGCATGCATGCCCACACACACACGCACGCGCGCGCGCGCACACACACACACACACACACACACACATCTTGGTAATAAGAGTCAATGAGGTTGAAATGCATCTTGTGTTCTTGCTGGACACTGTTGGGATGATTTTCAACTCCCTCCACCATCTATTATGTTTTTAACTAGAGTACGTCTTCAGAGATGTTTACTCTGGATGAATAGGGCATTAAATTGGCTTTCAATAATGTATTTACATTAAGTATGGTACATAGATGGCCATTTTAAATTAATATTGCTTCTATTGCATGTAACAGTTGTTTATTGAGCTGGTGGTGGAGGGGGGGTCTATTTGCCATACCAGTGAAACCATACTGTTTCTTATATATTCAAGGTGACAACTTATGCACTTCTGAAAGGAAAAATTGCAAAACAAACATGTAGATGACTTGTGTGGTTCTCAGGGGAACCACACATGGTATTCAAAATATCAAAAATTTCAGAGTAATCTTTGACAATAACCTTAGCTGGGGTGCTCGCAGTAAAGTTGCTACGGCTCACAAGATAAGCTTCTAGATTCTCAGAACTTTCTGATCTAGAGAGTCACATGACTTCTTTTCTCTTCCTTTGTGTGGTCACTGCCTTTTCTCTACCTTTGTATGGTTTCCCTTTTTTCTCCTATGTATAGTTACACCTAGAATACTTTAGCCCAATGTAGTCTCCTTCTACTAAAGAAAACATGAGAATTGAGGCACTCAAAGAGCAATTACAAAAACTATAAATGGCATGACTGATTTTGATTATTAGGTCCATCTTAAAACACTGAAAATTTATTCTCTCCAATACTACTGTGAACACTACATCATTTGCATAATGTGGAAGATATACCACCAGCATTGCCAAAACAACTTAATATCGAGTTTGCAATTCACCAAAGGCGACTTCAAACTATATTCAGGCTCACAATGCATAACCACATTGCAAGATAATTACTTTTCCTCACTGTCTTTACTTTGTTTAAGGTTGTTCCAAAACAAATCAAAGAAGTATAAGATCTTATAACGTTCAAATGATAAATGGACAAATTTCTTCAATAAGATACCAGACAAAGTACACCTGGGTGCATCTCTGTCAATAACCACTCCCTACTTGAATAGCTTTGGAACCTCAAAACTTGACTTAAAAATTGCTCTACAAATTCAGTCAGGTGGTGTTACTAAGTTACAAATGACCTGGGCCAACTTTGGTGTGAGGTTAAGAAACTTCCTTCCCAACCATGTGGTCTCAAGTTCAGTTGTACTGCATGGCACTGCAGGTAAATGTCGTCCTCCTATAGCCCTGACCTGATCAAAGCTTTGTGAGTGTATTTGGAAAGAAGCTTGTTATATGTATATATATATATACATATATTTATATATGTAAGCATATATGAATGTATGTTTGTGTGTATATATGTCTCTAAATAGCAGTATATGTACACACACACACATTTCTGCGAGTGTTTGTGTCTCAGTGAATGTGTGTGTGTGTGTGTGTGTATGTGTGTGTGTGTATGTGTGTGTGTGTATGTGTGTGTGTGTATGTGTGTGTGTATATATATATATATATATATCTGTTCTTATAGTTGGGTGACTAGACCATGGATGCTTGTTGACAAATTTATGACTCTACTACCAAGTGAATTTATGCAGATCCCAGTTCCTATTTTCTTATTCTTTGAAAGGCTCTTTTCCTAAACAGTACAATTGCAGGGACATAAACAAACCAAAATTGATTATCGAACAGTAGACATGGGGGTTCAAACACAAAGACTTATGTATACATAATATACATATCAATCTGTCTGGATGTAAGTATCTTACAGGTTTCCACACAGTTTCTGTCTACCAAATTCGAATGGACCCATGCAGTTGCTGAGCAGTAGCCAAGTTTCCATATTTCAAATTCACTCACAAAGCGTTAGTCAGCTTGTGATTGCAAAGTGAGTTTAATATATACTATATATTATAAGTATACTATTAACATAAGAATATTAAATATAAATGTCACAATGTGATATGAGAATGGCAGATCATTTATCAAGGAGTTATTTAACTCTGTGAATGGGAGGGTGCGTGTATACACAAGACAGCTAGAGTAGGTACGGAAGTAATTATATGTGGGTATTAACATAAATAATGTTTTATACTTTATTGTATGTTTTCTTTTAAATCCTATTTTTCTTAATTACTCCATACCTCACCATTCCTCAGTTCTATATTTAAGAGATGAGGAATTATGTGCATTTGACGGATATTTGTCCTCATCTTGTTTGTTGATATACCTTCCAGCCTTCATCAGGTGTTTGGGGAAATTTCGAACCTGGGTTCTCATTCTTAAGGTATTCATTTGTTTTTGATATTGTTGACTACACAGAATTATTATTATTATGCTTGGAATCGAACTCGGAATCTTAGGGTTAGTAGCCTGTGCTCTGTCTATTATTTTAACTTCATCCCACAGGGGGAGATGGTCTCCATTTTTCCTGTGCTCTTAACCACTATGCCATATGCCCATGGGCAATTATGGAGTGAATTTTAGGGCTTATAAATCTAATGTTTTTCTATCCTTCCTTAATACCGGTTCCCATAAACTGCTCATATCTGCACTCGGTCTGCTTAGGAAGTTGTGTCCTAGCATATGTGCTGCTGCTTTTTGTTTTCATATTTTCCAGTGGTGTTCTCTGTCTATTATTTTAACTTCATCCCACAGGGGGAGGTGGTCTCCATTTTTCCATACATGATCAACTATACTCGATTTATCGTGTCACAGCTTTGTGATGTTTGTCTACCCTTATTTTGAGGGGGCGACATGTTTCGCCTTTGTATAACCTACCACAGCTGCATGGGATGGAGTACACGCAGTCTTTGGTCGTAATCTCTTCTATTGGTGGGTTTACTCGAAGGAGATATTTGTGAAGTGTTGTATTACTCTTGAATACTGTCCTGATGTCATATGGGCTGCATATCTTTTGTATCTTTTCGGAGAGGCCTTTCACATAGGGTAGACAGACAGTAGAGAGTCTATCGACCTCATCCTCTCTCTTCTTCATAATTAGAGCAGATAGTATACTTTCAGGGTAGTTGTTGCTTAACAGATCGTTATTGAGCTTGATCATTTCTTCGTAGTGTCTATTACCATCGCTACTTGTATTATTTGCATGATGTTTTAGCACTGAGCAATCCTCTCTTTACACTGTATGGATGGTGGGAATTGAAGTTGAGGTATTGTCCAGTAAAGGTCGGCTTGTGGTATACAGATGTCCTGAATCCATACTTGGTGCATGTTATTAATGCGTTCAGGAATGCCAGCTGATTGTCTTTCTTTTTTCTATTTTTTCCGGGACTTATTAATAACACACACCAAGTGTGGATTCAGAACATCCGTATACCACAAGCCAACCTTTACTGGATGATACCTCAACTTCAATTCCCACCATCCATACAGTGTAAAGAGAGGGATTGCTCAGTGCCTAAAACATCATGGAAAGAATATATGTAGCGATCGTGATACACACAATGAAGAAATGATCAATCTCGCTAATAATCTGTTAAGCAATAACTACCCCAAAAGTATACTATCCACTCCAATTATGAAGAAGAGAGAGGATGAGGCCAATAAACTGTCCACAGTTTGTCTACCCTATGTGAAAGGCCTCTCCGAAAAGATACAAAAGAAATGCAGCCCATATGACATCAGGACAGTATTCAAGAGTAATACAGCACTTCGCAAATATCTCCTTCACTAATAGAAGAGAATATGACCAAAGACTGCATGTACTCCATCCCATGCAGCTGTGGTAAGTTATAGAAAGGTGAAACATGCCACCCAATCAAAATAAGACAAACATTGCAAAGCTGTGACACGAGGAGATATTGATAAATCGGGTTTAGCTGATCATGTATGGCAAAATGGAGACCACCTCCCCCTGTGGGATGAAGTTAAAATAATAGACAGAGAACACCATTGGAAAATATGAAAACTAAAAGAAGCAGCACATATGCTAGGACACAACAACCTCCTAAGCAGACCAAGTGCAGATAGTAGCAGTTTATGGGAACCGGTATTAAGGAAGGATAGAAAAATATTAGATTTATAACCCTAAAATTCACTCCATAATTGCACGGGCATATGGCGTAATGGTTAAGAGTGCGGGCTACTAACCCCAAGATTCTGAGTTTGATTCCATGCAATGACCTGAACAATAATAATAATAATAATAATAACATTAAAAAATACCTTAGGAATGAGAACTGAGGTTCGAAATTTCCCCAAATACCTGATGAAGGCTGGAGGATATATCAGCCGAAACATTGTGTTAACAACAAACAAGATGAGGACAAATATCCATCAAATGTAAATAATGCTCACCATTCCTGCCTAACAGTTTAAACATACTGCCACTAAAATCGATTGAAACAGAGTTAATTTAACAAGATACTATCACCTGAGGAGATATGTCTGTACCAAGGGGTGCACCACAACCACTTGTACAATATCCCATCCACGAGTGATCGATGCAGGGTGTGTCGAAATGTGAGCAATAAAGTTTTTTGTATTATCCACTTTTCTATCATTCGTTATATACTC
>NC_068994.1:36291378-36292323 GCF_001194135.2 Octopus bimaculoides | reverse complement strand
ACACACACACACACACACACACATGCACATACATTATTTTACTGAAGCTAAAACGATTTCATAAACTGTTACTCAGAGTTTTGTGTAACCATTCACTAGACAGTCATGATTATTCAAAACAATACAATAGTTAACAAGTGTTTATAAATATTCATGACCATCAACTCATTGAATAAATATTTAAAGCTGATTGGGCAGCTACTTTTGGAAACAACATGAATCTATTGGAAAGAGGTGATTGACCATCACAGAAAAATATATAGACATGAAGGTGAGTCACATAGAAATTAAAAATCAAGAAACTGGATAGTGAAAAATTCATAGAAACTGGTGTGAAAGATATACATAATTAGAAAGACCTTATCAGAAATAAACTGTTACAATTGATTAAAATAGAATTAAAATGGAAATAAGAATTAAGAAATAAAAATTACCATAATGGTAACTCAGTATCACAGACAAAAATAATAAATAAATAAATGAATAAATTAAAAATAAATTACATTAAAAAAGGAGGAGGTAAAATTGGTTTGGGGAGAAAACAGAAGCAAGAATAATGCTAAAAATGAGAGGAGAAATAAAAGACAAAGGGAAAAGATGTAGCTTGTGACTGAAGGTAAAAGATATATATATCTGTGTAGGTTCATGTGTGATGAAGCATCAATTTAGCTTTCCATTACTTGAAGTTCAAGGAATGTGATCCCCATAACTTTGTAAATAGTAATGATGAAAAAAAGAAACACTGAATTAAATATCTGTATTCTGTTCATTTTTTTCTCCCTCAAATTCAAACTTCTCATCCTGACAATTATGAAGAAATAATTATCTCCCCTCTATTAACTATCTGCTAGGAGACGCCACCTATGAAAACTAAGATGTATGCACATGCACTCACAAATGCACACACACACACACACACACATACACACACACACACACACACAT
>NC_068994.1:36289357-36291290 GCF_001194135.2 Octopus bimaculoides | reverse complement strand
ATATATATATATATATATATATATATATATATATATATATATATATATACGCACACACACTCTAAGATCTATCTATACATATTATATATAAGAATATACATATTAATATTTATGTATGAAATGGTATATACCAATGCACACACACACACACACACATGTACTTGTAGCACTTTCAAACATTTACCTGCACATGTTCTCTCCCTTACACTCTTACTCTCAGAAATTTATGAGATTTCTTAATTTTCAGCGAATAAAATAATAAACTATATGCATGGTTCTCTCAGAAAAAGAGAGAATTATTACAAAATGGTCAGAATATTACTTCCACTCAATCATAGGTTTAACTATTAGAAACAGTAAATGAATTAGAAACAATAAATGAAATGGACTATTGATTTTCGTTGTAGAAAAAAATCTCTCTTCCGCAGTTTTCTAACCACAACTGAAAGTTATTCACTATCAGCTTTTGTAATGAACACATTAGGGAAGCAATTTCTGCAGTGTGAAGAACATTCCATAATTGAGGCCTTTTCTTTCTTTTTCTTTTTTGTTATTTTGTTTGTTTTATGATATAAAATAAGTTTTGAGAATGAAAAAAAAACTCATCAAATATAAACATTTAAAATTATTTTTAATTAAAATGTGTAATATGAAAGAGAGAGAGAGAGAGAGAGAGAGAGAGAGAGAGAGAATAAAGAGATGAGAGTATAAGACAGACAAACAGAGTGAGAGAGAGAGAGAGAGAGAGAGAGAGAGAGAAAGACAAAAACACAGAGATGGTAATATGTGATAAAGAGAAGAGAGAAAGAAACTGAAAGGAGAGAGAAGAGGAAAGAAAGGAAAAACATTTGAGATTGGTTTTATTTTCCTTGGAAAATACAAAGTAAAAAAATGTCCATATAACTACCTATAAAAAAATTTGTCATTTTTTTAATGAATATTACTTTTTTAAGTATTAAGAGGCCAGATTATTCTCAGAGTGTAGATAAACAGTAAGCAGGGCATGTTAATGACTTTGGAGTAATAGGTATTAAATATCTGGAATGGAAAATTTATAATTGTACGTTGAATAAAGCTATGTTATATATATCTGTGTGTACACATATTTCAATGCTTAAGTGTGTGTGCAGTGTGTATAAAATACACATGTACGTATGTTTGTATGTGTGCATGTATGTGTATATACTTAGACACACATGCGCACAGTGTTATATATATATATGTATATATATATATATATATATATGCATACTATCATCATTATTTAACGCTTGTCTTCCATGTATGCATGGGTAGGATGGTTGAGAGGAGCCAGTCAGGTAGAAGACTACCCCAGGCACATATATATCATCATCATCATCATCATCATCATTTAACGTCCGCTTTCCATACTAGCATGGGTTGGACGATTTGACTGGGGACTGGCGAACTGGAAGGCTACACTAGACTCCAGTCTGTTCTGGCAGAGTTTCTACAGCTGGATGCCCTTCCTGAAATAATTCAAAAATGGAGCAGAGCGAACAGTGTGATTGCAGAGTACCAAAGGCACAAGCTCCACTGGGGTTGACATGCTGCAAAACTTACAGACAGCAGGTGGGCTCATGCACTTGCCAAGTGGTATTCAAGATATTGAAAATAGCCATCAGGAATGCCTCCACAATGATGGGAAGATGATTTAGTTAAGCAATTTGGGTTGAGATGAAAAAGAATGGTGCATTCAAGACAAAATGAAGTGCATTGTGATCAACAGTGTATAATAGCTGATAGTTTGGTTGATGCTGTGATAAATGTGTATGTATGTATGTATCTCTTTCTCTCTCTCTCTCTCTCTCTCTCTCTCTCTCTATGTTTATACATATATATGTATATATATATAGTTGAAACAAGATTAGAGATCTGTACAAATCAAATTTGTATTGATCCACCTCCATCT
>NC_068994.1:36281739-36288777 GCF_001194135.2 Octopus bimaculoides | reverse complement strand
ATATACATACATATATATATATATTATTATTATTATTATTATTATCATCATCGAAAGTCCATTTTTCCATGCTTGCATGGGCTGAAAGGTCTCATGGTTCAATCAGAAGTGACGAGTGAGAGGACAGTGCTGAGCACCAATGTCCACTTGGCATAGTTTCTACAGCTTTTCCTATGCCCTTCACAATGCTACCACTTTACAGAGTCACCAACACTAGTGAGTTTGCCAAGTACATGCAAGACAGGATCTCTTCAGTGAGTGAAGTATTGTATTGAAGCATGTCAGAGTATGTTAGAGGGACAGTCTTGCTGAATGCATAGCTTCCCCAGCTGGAGAGAGAAAGAGAGAGGGGGTGCATACTCTCAAGGTACATAATAAATATGAGAGAGAGATTAGGGACAAAGGAAAAATAAAAGTGGGTGGGTAGATAAATGCACTGGTGTGAAAAGTGTGTGACTGATGATTAGAGATGGGGATTGAGGTGGGTACAGTAAATAATCAATCTAGAGGAGGGGAAGTGAAGGCAATAAGAGTAGGTCAGGAAGGAGGAAGAGGTGTGAAACAACAGCAGTAGGGAAATAAATAGTATCATTTACAGCACCTGTGTGTGTGTGTGTGTGTGTGTGTGTGTGAGAAAGCTAATAGTATTGCAGCTAGACAGTTAATGGAGAAATGAGTGTTAAAAAATGATACCAGTTGCTTGAGAGCATTATTGGTAACTTATAATCTAGTACAACCTACTACATAGCTGGGTTATCGGTGATGAAATTAGTAACCCCACCAAGTTTGGTCAGTAAGGAGGGTAATTTTGGATACCTTGCAGATTGAAAAACAAGACCTGTATATGGACAGAGGGACACAGGAAAGTCAGTTGCCATCCAATAATGCATATATATGCATACTAAATATGTTTTTATGTGTGTATGATTTGTGGCATGTTTTCATTTCATTCAAATGAGGCAAGGAAGAAAGAAGCACATAAGTTCCATCTCCACATCTTCAAAGTCTGTGGCAGCAGGCCAGTGGGGGCAAAGTGGTACTGATGGCAACATACTATCCTGCTGGGCACATCTAGAATGTGGTTTTATAGCCTGGACACATATCAAGTTAGATGGTACTGCTTACTTTGGCACTCTTTTGCATTCTCATACATTCTCAGCTGTCTTGACTTTATCTTAGAATGGAGAATAGGTCCAATGTGCTCATAGCTCTTTCTCACTGTGTCCGCTTCAGTTCCAATCTCTAATTATTTGTCACACCCACATGTGTGAATCTAGTAAGTATCTGTGCCTGGCAAGAAAGACATTGTACTAAGAAACAAACAATCTTATTGTGGTGGTTGGATATTTCCACACTATTGTAAAAATGAATAACCACCACTTGTGTACTTTCAGGTATAAGCTAGACTAGTTACAGTTCTCTGCCCCTATTCCAAGTGATTACATCCCTTGTTGAAGTGCTGCATGGTAGTTTGTTATTGTCTTCATATAGCTCATATGTCTTAAAGACAAATGAAAGACGTCATTGAAGCAGTGGGGTTATCACAGATTTGCAAAAATGAAATGCAGTCATTTCCATAAACTTAAGTACATAGAAGTAGTAGTATAGAAGAGAGAAGTTGTGATTCATGGGGACCCTATGTATATAGTAATATGTGTGTGTATTTATGTATATGAATGTATGTATGTCCATTTATATATACACATACACACAAAGGATGTTTGGGCTGAATTTAGCAATTTTGATGTTACCTTGTGTTTTTTTTTCGGAATAGCTCGATGTATTGGTAAAAAGTTAATGGCATTGAAAAGCATGAAGATTAAAGTTGTAGCTGAGAAAAAGTTAGCTGACATGGAGGACTCGAAGCCATTTGAATATCGGGAAGGAGTTACCTGTATCATGATGATTCGTGGTGGTTGTCAAAATACCAACTGCTGTTCAATGTTCTGTGAACACTGTAACATTAAAATATTCCAATCTCTGTGATGCCTCATGTATCATGAAAACCAAATTCCCTTAAACTGTGATGGTCCTTAGGTGTATCTTCAGTGAAGGTGACTCACACATGCCACCCTACACCTTTGAAGTGGGTCTCAGACTCAATTCAGATGGTTGTGAAGCTGCTAGAGATCGTGGTCAAACCCTGGCTGGAGAGAGTTGTTATTGGAAGGCCATATGCATGGTAGCATGATTCAGTTGCTTGCCATACCTCCAGAAAGAGTCAGAAGTGATTATCAGAGAATTTCTATAACTTCACCAGCCAATTTCTGGTCTCCCAATTCCCTCAATTGTAATCACATGGATTACTATGTGTGGGGTACAGCTGAAAAAGACACCAACCATACTACCTGCAACACCAAGGCTGAGCTGGTGGCCAAGATCAATGAAATTTTCAAAGGTCTTCCCAGGGACACAATGAGAAATGCATGTGGCAGGTTTTGGAACCATCTTGAAACCAAGGTGGAAGTTGAGGGTAGCTACTTTGAGTAAAATGTTATCTTTCAGCTATAATCTAGTGGAAATGTTTTTGATTTTTTAAGAATACTTTCATTTTTAGATGGAATATTGTAATTTGTTTTCCTTTTAAGCCAACTGTCAAATTTAGCCCAAACACCCTATATGTGTACTGGACTCTCTCATTGCTTTGACAAATGAAAGATCAGCAGAACAGCTGTGCAGTGTTCTTTGATTTTTTTTGTTGTGCTATATCATGTAGGAATTCAGGCCTATCTGAGATTTTCTGATTTGGTTGCAGACATTGTAGTGGTGGTCTCTGTTAATTAGTGGTAGATTGGACCTGGCTCTTATCTCCTTCAGAGTATTGAACCTGGTTGGAGATGTCTTGGTAGCAAGAGCTCTACCGGGCTCTCTTTAGTGTTTCTGATTACCATGTTTTCAAATTTATTGTGCAGGGTTTCTAGCTAGTCTTCAGAGTGTCCCTAATATGGAGCAGTGAATGGCCTTGGTGCCTGACACCAGAAATAATCTAACTATAAAAGAGAAAAGTGTAATTGAGCTTGTTTGGCCATGTGACACTCATAGAAGATACTTGCATGTATATATATAAAATAAGGAGTGAATATTCAAATATTATTATTGTTAATATAATCTGCAATGAATATAAATAATTGATAATAATAACTGCAATAATATAGGTGGTTACAGATATTGAATAGCATTAAATAGCTATAGATTAAAATTAGCATTATGCATAAGGGCATACTAGGCGCCTAACCTGTTAGAAATAGGAATTAAAACCCCAATAAAACCACCAATAACACTGAGAATATGACAGAAAACAACAGTAATTGGGCAAATGGATAAAGAATTAAGACATATCATCATAATTGATATATATATATATATATATATATATATATATATATATATATATATATATATATATATATACATATATATATGATGTGAGTGTATAGGAATAAAATTATCGAGGCGGGTACTGTGGTAGCTCTCAGGTATATACCAGATTACAGCTAACCACATCAAGTAGTACTGAGCGTCAGTGATTGCTGAATAT
This sequence comes from Octopus bimaculoides, assembly GCF_001194135.2. Lineage (NCBI taxonomy): Eukaryota > Metazoa > Mollusca > Cephalopoda > Octopoda > Octopodidae > Octopus > Octopus bimaculoides. Next base: position 36,285,239 of record NC_068994.1, on the reverse strand, counting down.
TAGCAATGTCACTGTAATTCTTCTGATGGGTAACTCCGGATTCACTTCTCTAGCTTATGAAGATTATCAGAAGTGTAGATGTCAAACAATTATAAAGAATATGGAGATAGGTATAGGATCAAATTTTTTTCTTTTAATTCTACAGTTGGTCACACAACATAATTGTTTGGGTACAATATATGTGACTGTGTGTGTGTGTATGCATATGTGGATTGTTCACTCACCCCTACTCCCACTTCCATCACATCTTTTCACTCTCCCCTCCCCATCTGAAGTAGCCATGTTTCTGTTTCTCCCTCAAATGCAACACTTCTTTTCTCTACCCCTCAGTACTACTACCCCACTCAGTTGATGGGGTCTTGTCTTGCAAGTTACTTGGTGACATCACTACTGCTGGTGCCATGTAAAGAATACCTAGTACACTCTGTAATGTGGTTAGAAAGTGAGAAAGAGGAGATAGATAGATGCATAAATACAGAGGTAAATAGGTACACATACACATATCCACACACAAACATATGTATACATACATATATATATATATATATATATATATATAATATATATATATATATATATATATATATATATATATATATACATACATACACATACATACCCTATGTGGTCAAATGTATCTGGACACCTACCTTTTAATGAAGTACAAGTTTGGGCCACTAAAAGAGGCAGCACGTATGTTAGGACATAATAACCTCCTAAGCAGACCCAGTGCAGATATGAGTAGCGTATGGGAACTGGTATTAAGGAAGGATAGGAAAATATTAGATTTATAAGCCCTAAAATTCACTCCATAATTGCCCATGGGCATATGGCATAGTGGTTAGGAGCGTGGGCTACAAACCCCAAAATTCTGAGTTTGATTCCATAATAATAATAATAATAATAGCAACATTGGGAAAATACCTTAGGAATGAGAACCCAGGTTCGAAATTCCCCCAGGACACCTGATAAAGGCTGGAGGGTACATCAGTTGAAATGTTGTATTAATAACGAATAAGGTGAGGACAAATATCTGTCAAATGTAAATAATGTATTTATTTTCGCTATTTTGTTTTTTATATTGTTTATTGCATTTACAATACACACAAACACACACATTAATGCAAACATGCACATATGTAGATAATGCTTGTACATTTATATATGCATATCGTCATTCTTATCATCATAGTTTATTTTACATCCACTTTTCGTGCTAGTAAGGGTTAAATGTTTTGACAGGATACAATTTGTTGGAGGATTTTGTCTTGCTATTGTGATGGCATGGTTTCTATATTGAGATGCCTTTCTAAAAAAAAAAAAATACACACATATATATATATATACATGCAGAGTATTTGGTATTAGGGAGGTCATCCAGCCATAAAAACCTGCCAAAACAGACACAGTAGCATAGAATAGTTTTTCTACCAGGCCAGCTCATGTGAACCATCCTATACATGCATGCATGCATGGAAGATAGATGTTAAACGATGATGATGATGATACATTTATGTTTGTATGTATATGTGAATATGCCTGTATATATGTATGTATAAATATTTATACACATACGCATATATATATATATATATATATATATATATATATATATATATATATGTTACTCTTGTATATATAGTTAATTAATAAAACATATATCAGAAAAGAAGCAAACTCTAAAGAATAGAGCAGTAATTTTTATAACAAAAATTTTAATTTTGGATATAGAGTTACCAAAGGTTTTGTGTCCACAAAGCCAGCCTTTTGGGTACGAAACCTTTGGTAACTTTATGTCCAAAATTAAAATTTGCAAGTATATATATATGAGTAATATTTGAATGTAAACATTTGAAGAATGATATTATTATTTACATTATTTTCATTTGACGGATATTTGTCCTCATCTTGTTTGTTGTTAACACGTTTCAGCTGATATACTCTCCAGCCTTCATCAGGTGTCTTGGGGAAATTTTGAACCTGGATTCTCATTCCTAAGGTATTTTTCAATGTTGTTTTTATTATTATTATTATCCAGGTCACTGCCTGGAATCGAACTTGGAATGTTGGGGTTAGTAGCCCGCACTCTTAACCACTATGCCATATGCCCGTGCTGGTTAATATGGCGTAGTGGTTAAGAGCACGGGCTACTAACCCCAAGGTTCTGGGTTCGATTCCAGGCAGTGACCTGAATAATAATAATAATAATAATAATAACAACATCGAAAAATACCTTAGGAATGAGAATCCAGGTTGGAAATTTCTCCAAGACACCTGATGAAGGCTGGAGGGTATATCAGTCGAAATGTTGTGTTAACTGACAAGATGAGGACAAATATCTGTCAAATGTAAATAATGTAAGTAATGTACATAATTCCTCATCTCTTAAATATAGAAAGATATTATTATTGTTAATACTATCTGTGGTGAATATAAGTAATTGTTAATAACAACAATAATAATATCGATGGTTCCAAGTTTTTAAATAACATTATAGCTATAAATTAAAATTAAAAGTTAGCACTAAGCTTAAGGATACACAAGGTGTTAAACCTGTTTAGAAATAGGAATCAAAATCCCAAATCCACTCCTGAAAGCATCGAAATACGACGAAGACAGCAGTAAGTGAGTAAATGGTTAAAGAGTTAACTAATAAAAACTTACTATTAAGGATTATGTCATTTGGATATTCATGTACAATGGTTTCGGGTTCTGGCCCGTGAACCTCAACCCTCGTCAGCATAAATTGGCAAGGAAAAATTCTGACTCTGCCACGTTGAGCATTTATTAGTGTTCTGACTCGTTTTGCACCAAAATCAGCCAGCCTGGGTGCAACTATATTTATGAGTAAAATTTGAATGTAAACATTCAAAGAATGATATTATTATTGTTAATATTATCTGTGGTGAATATAAGTATGTTTTTAATTGTTCTCATTGTTTAATTCTTTAACCGTTCACTTGCTTACGGTTGTCTCTGTCATATTTCGGTGCTTTCGGTGGTAGATTTGGGATTTTGACTCCTATTTCTGAACAGATTTGATACCTTGTACATCCTTAAGCTTGGTGCTAAGTTTTTATTTTTGGGCCTCACCAAGGCAATGACTCGTGACTGAGACCTTTGGAAATATGCAGTGCGTGAGAAGACCAGGCAAGCCAAATGAGACCATAATCCAAGGCCTCTGCCAGGGGTGTAGCCAGCCCACTTATGCGTACCTTTCCTTCATTGGACACTAAACTCTGTTTGCGAAGGCCTGTTGAGGCAAATGAAATCGGTCCAAATTCAACAACTGGCACCCATGCCAACCTCTCCTTCATTGGACACTAAACTCGGCTTGCGAAGACCTGTTGGCAAGTGAAATTGAAATTAAATCAAATTCGATGACTGGCACCTGTGCCAGTGGAGCACTAAGAGCACCGTCCGAGCATGATCATTGCCAGAGCAGCTGTCTGGCTTCCATGCCAGTGGCACGTAAATAGCACCATTTGAGCGTGATCGTT
>NC_068994.1:36278462-36281572 GCF_001194135.2 Octopus bimaculoides | reverse complement strand
ACTTGTGCCGGTGGCACATGAAAAAACATTTGAGCGAGGTCGTTGCCAGTGCTGCTGGACTGGCTCCTGTGCAGGTGGCACGTAAAAAACACCATTTTGAACGTGGCCATTGCCAGTACCGCTGACTTGCCCTTGTGCCAGTGGCACGTAAAAGCACCCACTACACTCTGAGTGGTTGGCGTTAGGAAGGGCATCCAGCTGTAGAAACTCTGCCAGATCAAATTGGAACCTGGTGCAGACATCTGGTTCGCCAGTCCTCAGTCAAATCGTCCAACCCATGCCAGCATGGAAGGCAGATGTTAAACGATGATGATGGTGATGATATATATAGGTACAGGCATGAGAGTGTAGATAGAAGTTTGCTTCCCAACCACATTGTACTGGGTTCAATCCTACTGCATGGTACCTTGGAAAAGAGTCTTCTACAGTAGCCCCAGGGTGAACAAAGTCTTGTGAATGGATTTGGAAGATTGAAACTTATAGAAATCTACCATATGTATATATGTGTATGTGTTTGTGTCTTTTTGTTTTGACATTGTGTAACAGTTGTAAATGAATGTCACTGTCATACAAGCAATGAGATATTCCTTGAGAATATATCTGTCCATGTGGAAATATTACCTTGCTTAGAAATAGGTGAGTGTTGGTAACAAGCAAATCTGCCACAAATAAATTTCATTCAGCTTATGCAAGGCATGTAATGATGAAAAGGTGGACATTAAATGATGAGGAATGGTGAATATGTATATGTATAATTTCCACATGACCATACCAGTGCCAGAGAGACGACTGCGCTGGTATGGTCATGTGGCTAGAATGGATGAGGATAACTGTGTGAAAAGTCCCATACCTTAGCGGTTGAGGGAACCTGTGGAAGAGGTAGGCCCAGGAAGACCTGGGATGAGGTGGTGAAGCACAACCTTTGAATATTAGGCCTCACTGAGGCAATGACTAGTGACTGAGACTTTTGGAAATATGCTGTGCTTGGGAAGACCCAGCAAGCCAAATGAGACCATAACCCGTGGCCTATGACAGGGGTGTAACCAGCCTACTTATGTGAACCTTTCCTTCATTGGACACTAAACTCTGCTTGCGAAGACCTGTTGAGGCAAGTGAAATCGAAATCAAATCAAATTTGCAAATTCGATAACTGGCACCCATGCCAGTGGAATGCTAGGAACACCATCTGAGTGTGATCGCTGCCAGACCAGCTGACTGGCTTCCGTGCTGGTGGCACGTAAAAAGCACCATTCGAGCGTGATCGTTACCAGCATCACATTACTGGCACTTGTGCCGGTGGCACGTGAAAAAGCATTCGAGCGAGGTCGTTGCCAGTGCCGCTGGACTGGCTCCTGTGCAGGTGGCACATTAAAAACACCACTTCAGCGTGGCTGTTGCCAGTACCGCCTGACTGGCACTCATGCCGGTGGCACGTAAAAGCACCCACTACACTCTTGGATTGGTTGGTGTTAGGAAGGGCATCCAGCTGTAGAAACTCTGCCAGATCAGATTGTAGCTTGGTGCAGCCATCTGGTTTGCCAGTCCTCAGTTAAATCATCCAACCCATGCTAGCATGGAAAGCGGACGTTAAACGATGATGATGACGATAATTATATAAACCTTTTCAAATTACCTAATTCATTGGGTGAGGGAAATGACGGTTACTCTTAAAACGTTTTCATTCCTTATCGTTGTCTCACAAGAGGTTTGTGCTAGCTTAACTAACCCCAGTGGAACTAGTAGCCAGTCTGTTTATATACATATAAAATCTTGTCATAACACTTTATTTAATACTAGAGACCTATCAAGGGGAAACACAGTATCAAGGTATGATATAGCATATGTAAACCTACATAGTAGATATCATAATCATCATCATTATCTAACATCCGTTTTCCATGCTGGCATGAGTTGGACAGTTTGATAGGATCTAGCAAGCCAGAGGACTGTACCAACCTCTACTGTGAGCGTTGGCATGGTTGCTATGGCTAGATGCCCTTTCTAAGCCAACCGCTTCACAGAGTCTACTGAGTGCTTTTTATGTAGCACCAGAACATATTTGTAAAATTTGTGCATGTGTATATATGTATGTGTGTGTGTGAGCAAAGGTATAAACTTAGATAAACTCAGAAATGTTTCAGCTAAAACTGGCCCAGGCCATGTCTAACTTAATAGCATCATCTGACACCTGATGGAATACGTTCAGTCATTTTCAATCCAAGTATATATATATATATTAAAGGAATAACTCAGATGGGTCAGGAGCATGCATATGAACAACATGGACAAATACAAGTATATAAAATAACATATAACATAAATTCTTGAGTTATTATAATGATTCGTGGGGTGACACGTAAAAGAACCCACTACACTCTCTGAGTGGTTGGCGTTAGGAAGGGCATCCAGCTGTAGAAACTCTGCCAAATCAGACTGGAGCCTGGTGTTGCCATCCGGTTTCACCAGTCCTCAGTCAAATCGTCCAACCCATGCTAGCATGGAAAGCGGACGTTAAACGATGATGATGATGATGATGATGATCTCTACCTCTCAGGGTTGTGTCACAGTTACTAAATTACATTTGAAACCAGCTCCAAATAAATAGGGGAGATAATCTCAAGAATTAAGAATTTTATAAAGTCGATGTGCTTTTAAAGAAAAGGACAGGCTTATTTTATGGAGGACAGCCATGGATTCATATTTCTGGCCCAATGGTCATCATCAGTATGATAATTATCATACCTTATCTTCAGTAGCTAAGGGACTCGTACATATACAAAAAGAGTAGGACTCAGTTATGGCCCAGGTGATTTCTATAATATAAACAAAATTGAGTTAGAAATAACTTGGACTAACAAATGGTATGTATAAGAACATCATAGACAAATACAGAAGATGTGTCACAATTACCAAATGGCAATTGATGCCAGCCCTGTATGTTTATGTATTTCTATACATATGTATGTGTAATGGTAAGTACCAATGCACAAAACTCTAGGCCTTTGAGTCCCTCTGTAACTTCTGCCAATTATCAATGAAAACAAATACATACATCTATATGTGTGTGTGTGTGTATATATATATATATATATATATATATATATATATAT
>NC_068994.1:36266289-36277812 GCF_001194135.2 Octopus bimaculoides | reverse complement strand
TGTGTGTGTGTGTGTGTGTGTGTGTGTGTGTGCGCGCGCGCGTGCATATATGTGTGTGTAGATATTTATGTGTGTGTGTATCACCTTGACATCACATGATAGTTGTAAATGGATGTCACTGCTATCGTTACAAATGTGTGAAAATGTTTGATGATGGGGATGTATTACCTTATTTGAGGTGAGGGATTGTGACAGGAAAAGCATCTGGCTGTAGAAAATCCACCTCAACAAAATTCTGTCCAGCCCATGAAAGCATGGAAAAGTGGATGCACAAACTGATGATATCTATCTATCTCTATCTATCTATCTATCTATCTATCTATCTGTATGTGTGTATCTCGACCTGGGTAGATACATACATACATACATACATACACACATACATACACACATATATGTGTATGTCCATGTGTATGTATGAATATTTGTATGTGTGTGTTTACATTTATATATATAATATGTATACATGATATATATTTATGTATATATACATATATATGTATATATTATGTATATGTTTATGTGTATATATTTATATGTATATATATGTGTATATATGAGAATATCTATCTACACACACACCCACTTCCACACATACACATACGGGTGGGTGGGGAGAAATGAATATATGCACCTGCTTATATGTTTACAAATATGTGTGTATGTATATGTGTCTGTGTATATGTATTTATATATAATGTGTATATAATGGTCAACATGGGAGATGATGTCGAAAATATAAAGATGGATGTGACGGCCAGTGTGCTTCATTTATGTGTGTGTATTTCCCACGTGATCTGAAAAATGGGAGCTAATTCATGATACTTTTATTGAAATGGTAGATGCTGCTTTTAAGGAAAATTCTGTTAGTTACTCAATTACTTGTATTATATTTAGAGAGCTGTAGATTAAGTGAAGGAAGGTATTGAAAAAATGATTTCTGTTGATTGGGCATGCTTTTAAGAACTGAGCATTAGAAATTAAACACAATAGGTGTGACAGGACGCCAGTAGTTGCACACATTCTGACAATTTAATTGGATTTTGATTTGAAGCTAACTATCTCTGACAAGTAGTGAATACAACAATAAAATAACACAAATGGAAAGATATAGCCTCAAGAGCAAGCTTTGGGTTAGAGACTTTCTCTAAATGTATATGTGTATTTGTGTATTTTACTATATCAATACATTTGAATATGCAACTTTTACTGAAGTCGATTTAGTTGGCTTCAGCAAATCATTTAGATGTATCATGGAATTTTGGATACGAATGATGTTCTTGATATAATTTGTGCTTTGATATTAACTTTGTACCCTTATGCTGTGCAGACTTCATATTAAACATTTCTATGGTATACACATGGATATTCTAGTATTTGTATTTAATTTTGCAGTCTTAGTACTCATACACAGTACATACACACACATGCAATTTCACATACACTGGCACATGAATATCCTGAATTTCTTACACTCATATTCTCTCTCTCTCTCTCTCTCTCTCTCTCTCTCTCTCTCTCTCTCTCATTCATTCTCTCCCTTCTCTGTACACACTCATACTCACAAACATATATTAGTACGGGGTCTGATTGCAAAATAATTTACACTTCTTACAAATAGATGTGTATGTATAATCTATTACAAGTGTGTGTAGAAGTACATGGATGCATATGTATGTGAATGTGTATTTGTTCAGTTATTGCTTGTTGAATGTATGAATATTTAAAAAAAATATATCTACATATATAAAAATAGAAACACGTATATACCCACACGCATGTATATATGTGTGTGTCTATCTATCTATCTATCTATCTATCTATCTATCTATCTATCTATATATATATATATATATATATATATATATATATATATATATATATATATGATGCATGGTTATATTTGTGTTTACACACACACATGCACATCACATATACATTGAATATTTGTGTTTTCTGCATATATACTCATTATAGTAAGTATTTGAATTGCTTAAGTTTATATTCATCTTGACACCTGTGTGTATGTCATGTATAGTCAAATGGTTATTTAAAAACATTAAGTAATATTGGTTAATTACATGATTCTGTATCCTTAACATGGTTGAATAGTTATTTTGCAGGTTATTTCATCTTCACTAGTCTACTCATGAATTGAAAACTTTAACTATTAGGGTTGTAATAAAATTGACCAAATTTAATCAAGAATATCAAACATAAAAATAAAGGACATTTTGAAATGAAAGCAGGATAGTACATGAAAGCGTCTAGATATGTATTTTTAGTTTGAAATAACAAATTAATCATATATTGTAATTCAATTAAACAAAAATCTCAATGGAATAAATTTTTTGTCTGAAATGAAATCATTTCCTTTTGTAGTTGAACACACACACACACACACAGATACACACGCACACACAGAGACACACACACACACACACACACATTCATTTATACTAGTTAGCTGATTCTATCATGAACTCATACATTCTTAATACATCTGACTTCAAAGAAGAATTCCCAGTATTAGCTGTTAAATGTCATAGTTACTATCTGAAAATGCCAGGAAAATATATAACAAACCAAACTATATATGAACACCATAAAGGATATTTTCCTGTGAACATTTTAAGGGACTTGTTGGGCATAACATGAAATGAATGTTTCTCCTTTGAACAACAACATATAGCATTGCATCAGTCACTGACCGTAACATATTACTTTGTAGAATTAATTCAAGTACTTTTCTAATAATAGATAATGCACTGATTTTTCTTCAGAAATATAAAAAGCTAAATCTACTGTTCAAATGGTAAACTGTCTTTATTATCAACTGCTGCTGGATAGTAACAGAATGTATTAAACACTCACCAAAGCAGGTAAATAGTCTCCAGAGTGTCGTTAGCTGAGATGTGTATCCTGCTGTAGAGTTGTATGGTTACTGCTGCTGTTGTGTGCTTAGCAGTACTGTGTAGCTTGGTCTGTGTTGTTGTGTGAATATGAGAGAGAGAGGTCTGCAGTCCTATCAAGTGTGTATGTAATGTCTGCTGCAGCCAATGACAGGCTGTTTATGGTTCCCATGGAAGGGAAACGGAAACCTGCTTCAGATTCCTGCCGCAAAGAAGTAGATTTAACATGGGAATGAGTCACAAATAATTGCTTTAGACAGTCCTATACAATTGTGTGTGTGTTTGTGTGTACATATATATATATACATATATATATATATCAGTATTTATATTATATATATGTATATGAAGATTATTTTCTGTTTACATAAAATAATTTCGATTGGTAGTATAATTAAGATACACCATTAAAATAGACAGTGATAACTCTATTCTTTTTCGATGTCAAGCCTCTCTCTAAGATGAAAATGGCATGTTTACATTTCAATAAAAGAATAAAATCCAAGTTTTTCTTTCTATTGAACTCAACATATAAAATGAACATGTAGTACTGTTAATATACATTTCAGATGCTGTTATATTAGAATCCAAGAAATACGGATCTACAACTCTGAATAAAGAATCAATGACATTGTTTTGCAGGATTATTGATTCTCTCTGCTTGTTTTATTGATTATATCAGCATTATTCTTTTAACCATTATTTATTTATTTATTTATTTTTTGTAATTTATATTATAAGGGGACATGATCATTAATAGGTATCTAAAAGAGATTTAGGGTTGCCTGAAAAATTATTTTTTAAAATACTTGTACATAGTTACTTATATTTCAATAAATATTTTAATAAATTATGCTGTCATTTTCAAATAAAGGCAGTCTTTCAACTGTGAAATACTTTGAGAATGCTATTTAGGTTTCTGATATTTTTGTTATGATTATTTCTTTTTAAAACTCTGGATTGCCTTTATGGATTTCACTGATAAGAATTTATTCCTACTTTAATATTAGTTACTGATAAAAATCTAGAGATATATAATTTTGGTTTCATATTGTTTTCAAACGAAACAGCTCTTCTGTAAAATGGTGCTGTTAATTTTTATTTACTTTTAGATTAATTATTATCCTTGATAGTAATTATCAGCACATCCAACAATAGTCTAGTAATTGTATTGAATAATTATTTAAAAATGTAATCTAAAACTAATGTTGAAGTAATTAATTATTTTGAAATATTTAATTAAAATTAATATTTGATTTGTTAAATAATTTTCCATGATACTATGTTTATCAAGGTTAGGACATGTGAGCTTTCATTTCATTCTATAATAATCAATTAACAAAACAATGTAATGCATAATATTGGCAGTCTATCTAGTTATAAATATATATAGTGTGTGTAAGTGTGTGTTTATCTGTAAGTATACCAACAGTATTCTCTATACTTATCTATGGTAAGGGTCAATAAAAAAAAAAAACCCAAACTCTGTTAATTTATACCTATATCTGTCAGTGACTTCAGATGTCTGGTCATCCGAATACAAGTTATACTATATTTGGATGACCAGTAAAGCTTGGAGTGTAAGACTGTCATATTTGCTTTTGGGGGTCTCCATTGACCTGGTTTTTCATCGAGAAGTGAGCTTCTCAGATGCAAGTGTAATTGAGCAAGTGAGTATACAAATCAGCTGACAAGTAAGGTCATTGTACTGACTTTGCCTGAATATGAGATCATTGCTACAAATCTGAAATGCCTGATTTGAAGAATCACCTGATGATTATATGCATTCAAACTGAAATGAACTCTTGTACCACATTAATCTGCACTTACGTGTCAATGATAGTTAACAGCATACCTAACAAATGATGCTTCTATTTCATCTTTTGCTCCATGATGTGTCAAAGTTTATTGGCAAGCAGCTTTAATATTTGACTCAGCTAATTTTACACACCATGCTTGAAACTGTTGGTGCACACAGGGTTGTGAAAAAAAAAAATGTATGACTGAGTCTCTTCTTATTACCACTCTGCAGTGACGTAATATTTATCCCCACTTAAACGTGGATGTTCTGTTAAAAGAAACTTGCAGAACATCTGTGTTTAAATGGTGATAAATATCCCCTCTTAGTATTAATACTACCACTGTCACTAATATATATATTTTTTAACAAACTGTATCACTCTCAAAGAAAGAACTATACAAAAACATTTATAATCCAAGAAATTGCTTATGCTAGATTAGCAGAAACAGTAAAAATGTGAATCCTACTCATATACACCAAGCCAAATGTTAGTCTAGCCACAGGTTAATACTCAGCAAACTTTTGGCCCCTGGCTCTGAGGTCCTCGCCAAAGAGGAAACTTTAATGTACTCTTGTGCTCTAAAAGTAAAATGGTGTCTCACTTTGAATACCATGCTTGTGAACTATATTTACTATTATTTGAGGTAATATAAAGTCCTAGAATGGTAAACTGTTGTTGAGTTTATGAGGCATTTGTATGTGCCACTAACCTTTTCCTTACTATATTTTTGTTGAAACATGCTGCCTTTATTTCATTAAATTTTGAAACAATGGAGAATTTAGTAAAATGATTTTGTTTGTCATAAGCTTGCATTTGGAACACACAATGATATGGAATTTTGATGAAACATTTTAATTTAGATCAATTTAAACAGTAAATATGTATCGTATAACAAGGAGCAGTCTTAGGTGGGTTGATATCAAAAAGGCTAAATACACATTGAATGGCTTTGGGAGTACTATCAAATGTGTACAGATAGCGAAATGATTGACTGGCCAAATAGCTTACAGGATTATTCTGTCATGTAGTTAAATGAAATAGTGCCTCATCAATTTAAGAATGTTTGCATTGTGTACTTTTACAAAATTAAAAGCATGAGGTTGAATAGTAGAAATAGTAGTAAGACTTTGGTTTGTGTCATACTTCACCTAATAAATGCTTACATTTTAGACATTGTTTGCCAAAATATTAGCATTGTCTTAGACCAAAAAATAGTGCATCTTTGGATATGGCCTTTAGTTTATGTCAGAGTCAGTAAAGAATTGAGGAACACAAGAAGGACCCATATATAGTGTTTATCGATTTGATCAAACTCGAAAACCTCCAGAGATAACTTTCAGATAATACTTCCCATGTTGTTGTATGGTAGCCATTATCTGCTCTGGAAACAAATGTTTGACATATTCCTTATCTAAAAATGATACAAGATTATTCTTGTAGTGTATGAGTTGTCTATATTTTGCTTACGCTGGAGACTATATTCTAAAATGGAAAATTGGGCTAAATACCCCAAATCCTTCATATCTATGTGCCATTCTTAGAAAGCCCAACACTCTTGCTTATTTAAACACGCACACACACACACACACACACACACACACAGAACAATAGTTAACATAGATTAGTGCAAGATTAATGAAAAACATTTTTTTATTAGCCAGTCTAATAAAGAACTAAATGACATTTATATTCTAGAAATCAAGGGAAAAAAATAGATAACTTTAACCTATTTAAACTGCAAACACATTTTATCCTGAGCTACAATAAATGCCATACAATTTAACAACTAAAATGTGAACTGAACTGCTGAAACCATAATGAAAAGGCTTCTGTGCTGAACACCCAAGATTAGAAATTATCTTCAATATGCTTTGTCCTCTACCCAAACGACACTTCAGCAATCTCTAGAAGTGTGGAAAGGCTCATCAAAGACCTGATTGATGCCTTTAGCTTCCTTGGGCTCAAGGTTACTATAGAGACCAACCTAACCAAAGTTAATTTCTTGGACATAATGCTTGATTTAGGCCCTACAACAAACAATACAATAAACTGTCAACATAGCTTTCTGCCACCTTCCTTTCAGGTTTAAAAACCTTGTAAAAGGTATTAGTAGGAGGTTCTGAAACCTACCCTCCAATAAAGATGTCTTCAGTGCCCACTACTATAACAATGCCTTCACAGTTATTGGATTTAAAAATCACATTACTTACATGCCTAACCCTAGCACCCACAAGAGAAAGTGTTGCCACAAAATAATCTGGTTTGGCATCCATTTCTCACTTAACATGAAGACCTGCATAGGTAGGGGCCTTCCTTAAATTAGTGCATAAACATTTTACACAGGACAGTAGATATACCAAAATTTTCATATTAAGCTGTGCACCTAACATCAAAAAGATATTAGATAACACCCCTAAAACCTGGACAGAGGCAGGATGCTCATGTAAAGTTTATAGTCAGTGCACGATGAATGATCAATGTAGCACAGAAGTGGTGGTCCACAACACCAACAGTATATTGCATTGTTCTGTTGGTGTTGGTTGACATTATGTCTGCTTTGTTCAGGGGCAGGTGAAATAAAGAGCCCCTTTAAGATCAGGCTGAGTAATCTCAGATTGTCTTTTAGGATCCAGAAAAAGTGAAATATCACAACTTCAACCAACTATATATGGTGAATAAAAGAAGACACTTTGCTGTATAGCATAAAATGGAGGTCGCTAAAATGATCTAGGTCATATATGAATGAAAGTGGGAGATGCAGTTCCTACTTTGCCGGAAGCAAAATCATTCTAAAATATTCACATGATTCCTGAATTTGAAAGTAATATTTTTGCTTATTGCTCTAATGTGCACAAATTGTTTTGGTGACATGGTCCCTATTATAACAAGGGAATGAGTAGGCTATTCAGTTGATTGAACAACTGAATACTCCTGGTCAAAACTGATGAAGATCCATTTACTTATATAACTCAGAGAAGTGATTAGTCTGCTCCAAGAGTGACCAAAATGCATTGTTATAGATATGACAGAGGAATATGAAAGCTAGACTGAATCTGAGAATGAAGAACAAATCTTTTTGTGAGTATTAAAATACTTTTGTGTGGTTACAGTGGTTGAAGGTAACTTCCTGCTTATGTGGTACCTACATAGAAAATTGTTTTTTCAAATTACCTCCCTTCTTCTTCGATAGTCATTAACAATGCCACTAGATTTTTAGTTAATATTCTCTAACTATGCGGCAACATCAATTCATTAAGAATATTTTGTGCATCACCACCTACCTGAACTAGCTAAATTCATCAGACTATTTGAATTACTTCCCTTAGCTGTCATTTAGTAATTACACTCACACATACATATATGCGTGTGTGTGTGTGTGTAAATAAATAAAAAAAAATTACTGGTTACAGCCATAGGCTACACACACATTGGGGGCACTGGCATTTGTGTGATTACTTGTTTATTTCAAACTTATTTCCTAATCCTTTTTCTGGAATTGGCTCCAAAGATGAAGATACTCTTCTTTGTACTTCTTGCCATGATGTGGGTGGGTGGCCCATCTGGTTTCTTAGATAAAAAATTGCCTAAACATTCTTTGAACACATCCACATCTACATAGTGTGGATCTCTAAGGGTTTTTGGTTAGGTATTGAAAATTGAACAAAAAGGCATATTGGATCCTTACTTAAGATGGAAAGGGAAGGATCTTTTTTGCAGTGGTATCCATTTTGGTGGTTGGTAGAGATTTCAGAGTTGGGTACTAGATATTCCATGATCTTCCACTAGTATTAGTTCGATGCATTGCAGCAACCATAATTGAGAGCAGTAATTCAGGAAACTGAGAATGACTGTTCTTTATAGAAGGAACATGGTTTCCTTTTTCATTATTTTGATTTCAGAATCCAACCAGATAATTGGTTGCACAGTGTTGCAGTCTTAGTAATATGTATACAGAATGATGCATCATTACTAATGGATTCCCTGGTCATGCACTGACTTTGACACCAGGAAAGCAATAGCCCCAGTCCTAAATAGGTCTGATTACAATGTTTGTTGGGTGATGGCATAAACAGTAAAAGTCCCAGTACAATTATCTGATGACTGTTTAGAATTGATGCTTGCTCAGAGAGGGCACCATTGGCTGTGACTTACTGACTCTTATCTTTTAAATTGTCATGCAGCCTGTTCCCTAGTTTTCCAACAACACCAAGGTCATATAATTTGTGATATCCTAGGATCAATTTTGTTGACACCTATGGTAAAGTCAAGATGTATTACTTCAACTTTTGAATAATTGAGCTGTTAATTAAGTACCCAGTTATAATGCTGTAGCAGCTGTGTTATGTCGTTCTTGGACATAAGCCATGCTGCGTGTTAGTTAGCAAGCTATATTTTCATGTAGGAGCATTAGCACCTTCCTTCTGACAATGCGCTCCATGATTTTTCTAAAAAATGAGGTCAGATAGGCAGGCCTGTAATTTTTAGCATCTGCTCTACTACTGACTTTATGGACAGGGCATATACTGTCTTTTAACATTTTGGAAAGTTTGCCACATGAAGATAAACTCGAGAAAAGCATTAGCAGTGGTTTTGTGAAAGCTTTCTTGCATTTCTTTAAAAGAATAGCTAGAAAATTACCAGGGCCCATTGTTAAGTTCATTTATCTCATCAATGACCAATGTTGCATCATCATTTATATTGATGTAATTAAGGGTTGCCTCTTCCTTGTGTGGTTGTGTGGTGTTGAAGAACTCATCAGTTATGCACTGCTGAAATGTGACCAATTTGGAATTGTTTATGTAGTATTTAGCATACATATAGATATTTAGACTGTATGTGCTGTAACAGTTAAACCACTAATAGCTGTGTAAAAATACATTTATATATACACATTTATTGATGCAGTGGAGGTACACTGTTGACAATTCCCATTAAGATGAAACTGTGTAGTTTTCACTTTGCTTCACTCATTTGGCAGTTATCTACCTTGTCAGAATATATAAATGTGCTTTTATGCTGCTATGAGAGGTTTAACTCTTATTTCTAGCAATATATGTACTTGTAGACATACAGCCACAATTAACCGTGGCTAAGTTTTGCCTATACAGTTTATATTGCACCTAGCTGCTCGCATTCATTTTATACTACATAAATAGCTGTGAGAATGACCTGACCATTATGAATGAAGTCTGTACTGGTTTCCATATTCTGTAGTCAGTTCTGAGTAATATGTAACCTGACATATTTACTTCCACATCCATTCTGTTTGAAGTCAGGGGTGTTTCACTTAGTGCTATACATATTGTTTTTCTTGTTGTACCAAGTCTCTTTCTCTATACAAAGTCTCTAAGATATGATACTTTCGTTCAATTTGTGAAGTGTGAAAGACCTTGTACATTCAGCATTATTACTGAGTTAAGATTGTGGGTTAATGACAGCAACGGTGTTGTTGTGCATTGGGGTAATAACAGTGGCTTGAGCTGTATGAGAGCTAGAGGTGTTTTTTTTCTTCTTTTGCCAGATTTATTATCGCTAAAAAAAATGTTCTTTTGGGAAGGGTTGTGGTCTGGAGTTGGTATGGTTGCATTGTTGAATATGGTTATAGTTTTATTGCTTGCGGCTTGATGAAAGCCTGGACCAACACTGTCACTGTAAGGGATGTTTCTACTGTGGATTTGGTGGTAGTTTGGTGTCATGCTTTTACTAGTGCATCAAGTCCACATCAGAAATAATCTTTTGTGTTAGGAGTAGCAACAAATTCTAGGATTCTGGCTTATATGTGTAGAAGTTATTAAGTATGATTTAGCATTTAGTGGTGGTGTTATTGTAAGATGTGTAGTTGGGCATTCGCTGTTATTGCTTGTATGAATTGTGTGTCTTGTTCCAGGTAAATGGGTGAAGTTACAGTCACTGTGTATACATAATCTCTCGCGTTGAGAATAGTGGCATATTTTGGGGTTTCATTTGTTCATAATTTTATTTTATTTACAGTTGGCAGATTTATCATGTAGCTGTTAGGTATACATTCAGACTGAGGCAAACAGTGGGGGAATAAAGGAGTGATTCTTCACTAATTAGAGTAGTAGTAGTAGTATAGGATGACAATGGTGCTGATGGATCACTTGTGTTATTCTGAGAAGAATATCAGTGGCCTGGCTGTGGAGAAGAGCTAGAGACTCTGTTGTGCAATAGGTCATCAATTATTCTAGTTTTGAAGAGTAACTGCTCATGTTGATCTTGTTGTTGCTATTGTTTAGTTGTGGTAAGGGTAGTAGTAATAGAGCATGATGACAGCAATGATGAAGGTTCACTTGTAGTATTCCAAGGAATTGAGCAAGTGGATAGCTGAGATTTCAATTCTAATGTTTGGGGATGCTTTGGTTAGTAATATATTTTTCTAGGGATTTTGGAGGTTTTTCTTTTCTTTATATTTATTTTAGCTCTTTGTTTTTGTGAAGAAACCTAACTTCAACCAACTTTTTACAGATCAATTATTAAACACTATTTTCCACGGGTTCCCTTAACTGTTAGGGTGTGGCACTTTTTCACGCAGCTATCCTCATTCATTCTCACCACATGTCCATACCAGCGCAATCGTCTCTCTTGCACACCACAACTGATGCTTCTTATGTTCAGCTTTTCTCTCAAGATACTTACACTCTGACGGGTATGCACATTGACATTACACATCCAGCGGAACATACTGGCTTCATTCCTTGCGAGCTTACGCATGTCCTCAGCAGTCACAGCCCATGTTTCACTGCCATGTAGCATGGTTGTTCGTACACATGCGTCATATAGTCTGCCTT
>NC_068994.1:36262623-36265293 GCF_001194135.2 Octopus bimaculoides | reverse complement strand
TATATATATATATATATATATATATATATGCATATATATTTATATATTCATATATGTGTGTGTATATATACGCATATATATATGTCTATGTATATATACACGTATATATATATATATATATACACACACATATATTTATATACATATATATATGCATATATGTATGTATACATATATGTGAATATGTATGTATACATATATATGTGTGTGCATAATACATGTATATCTAAATATATATATATCTATATATATTCATGTATGTGTATATGTATATATATATACACATATATATGTATATATACACGTATCTCTCTCTCTCTCTCTCTCTCTCTCTCTCTATATATATATATATATATATATATATATATAAATAAATATGTATATATATATATATATATATATATACATGTAGATATATATATGTATATACACACACATGTAGATATATGTATATATATATATATGTATACACACACACACACACACACACACACACACACATACATACACATATATGTATTTAAGTGTGTGTGTGTGTAAATATATATACAAATGTATATGTCAGGTTTTATCCTTAGAAGTAGTACACAGTTTCCATTAATAAGTAACCAAGTTAGTAATGGTGGAGGTTGTTCTGAAAGCATAACTGCAAGAATAAGAATAGACTGGACAAATTTCAGAGAGCTGCTATCTCTGTTGGTAATGAAAGGAATATCCTTCAGAGCCAAAGGCAAATTGTATGATGCCTGTGTATGAACAGCTAGGCTTCATGCTAGTGAGACATGAACTTCGGTTACTGAAAATATACAAAATCTTGAAAGAAATGAAACCAGTGTGCTCCACTGGATCAGTAATGTCAGTGTGCATATATGACAAAGTGTCATTTGAGAGAAAAACTGGGTGTATGAGGCATCAGATGCAGTGTGCAAAAGAGAAGACTGTGCTGGTATGGTCATGTACTACCTATGAATGAAGACAGTTGCATCAAGAGGTGCTAATCTCTAATTATGGAGGGAATATGTGGAACGGAGAGACGCAAGCAGACGCAGGACAAAGAATCTAAAAACATTGGGCCTCACAAGAGAGGGGGATGTCAGGGGACCAAAACACCTGACAGTTTGCTGAGCTTTAGCAGGCACAAGTTCAGTAAAATCACAGTTGTCCTTGCATGCAGGTATGTTGCCTGCTTCCCTCTTCTGCGGAGTGTTTCTAATTTTGCAGGCTTGTGGGTGCTGGTGCCAAGTAAAAAGTACCCATACCTGTGCCACATAAAAACACCCATGCTGGTGCTGTGTAAATGTACCCTTTGCACTCTGTAAAGTGGTTGGTATTAGAAAGGGTGTCCAACCATACAGACCATGTCAAAACAGATATGGAGCCCAGGCAGCTCTTCAGCTGGCCATTTTCTGCCAAACCATCCAACCCATGCCAGGTTGGCAAACAAATGCTAAGTGATGATCACACACACACACACACACACACACACACACACTCACACTCACACTCTCTCTCTCTCTCTCTCTTATAAGCTTCAATAATACTATTTTTGTTATTGATATTTGAAGTACATTAAACTGGGACCTCAGTATGTAGATCATCTATTTCTCAAGTAATCTTCTCTACAGATTTAATGGAGTGACAATCACTCCAGCAATTAGTTGAAGCTGCAGTCATATAACACTATAATAGTGAAAATTAATATTCTAAAATCCAATATTGGTAGTACTCTCCTAGATTTCATTAAAAACAAGGAAGAACCATTATAAATGTATTTAATTCAACTGAAATCCGATTTAACATTTTAAAATTTTGCTTTCATGAATTTAAATGGAAAATACAGCCGTCACTCAAAATGACTTCTCTACTCCCCTCACTAACCTAGCTTCTCATAGTAGCTAAATAAATATTAGCTTTCCATTAAACTAATTAACTGAAAAGAATAATGGTGAGATAGCTTTTTGATAGTCAGAGATTGATAGCAGTGTTCCTTTACTATTGTGAGACTTAGCACATTATGAAAGTAACATAAAAGTAGTATTGTGTGCACTAACGCAGTTGCCTATTCAGCTGACATATGCCTGATTCTAATGACTGATGCATATTTATTTCTGTTACTTATGCCTGCAGTATATATATGCCTGGCAAGCTTGGTGATAAAGAAATCCATTTATTTCATCAAGGAATTAATTAGATGATGATGATGGTTGAGGCATATCTCACTTGAGTCTACGTATGTCAGTGTATGTGTGTGTATCTGTGTCTCCTTGTTTTGACATTGCATGATAGTTATAAATGCATTATTTTGGATCTTCTAAGAAAACATGTTCAGCCACGAGGAAATATTAGATTGCTTAGAAAGAAGTTATAGAAAATCTGCCTCAAATTCCATCTGCCTCATGCAAGCAAGGAAAAGTGAATGTTACAATGATGATGATATGCATGTATGCGTGTATGTATGTGGATATATGTATGTATGTATATATAATATATATATACATGCATGTGTGTGTATATATATGTATATATATATGTATGTATGTATATATAATATATATATACATGCAAGTGTGTATATATATGTATATATATATATATATATGTATATATAATATATATATATATATACATGCATGTGTGTGTATATATATGTATATATATGTGTGTGTGTGT
>NC_068994.1:36244577-36262613 GCF_001194135.2 Octopus bimaculoides | reverse complement strand
GTATATATATATGTGTATATATATATATGTGTGTGTGGATATATATATATATATATATATATATATATGAAAGAGGGTTTGAAAATGCAGAGGTCTTTTAAAGATGTTTATTGACTTGGCTGGTTTCACTTTTTAAAAAAAAGATGATCAAAAGTAAAATGTAAAGCTTTGTATAAGCTTTGCTGTATTATAAAATAGTTATCATAATTGTATTAAAATACAGTTATAGTCTTTGATAATGATAAGAAAGTGTTAACAAATAGAATCTTTAACAACGATAAGAAAATGTTAAGAAGGGCTTTTTGTTTAAACAGTTTACATGAAAGTGTTCAAAGCAGGTAGTAAAAAAATTTATAATTATTTTAAGTTCATCAAGAATCATAGTTGCATAGAAGCATATTGTAGTCAAGACAGGAGATAATGGATGGAAAGGTTGGTCATTCCTCTAAAATTCTGTATTACTTAAATATGATTCCTTCCTAGCACGTTAGAAAATCATTCGAGCGAGATCGTTGCCAGTGCCACTGGACTGACTCCTGTGCAGGTATCACGTAAAAAATACCTTGTTGAGCGTGGCCGTTGCCAGTACTGTGTGACTGGTCCTCGTGCCGGTGGCACATAAAAGCACCCACTACACTCTCGGAGTGGTTAGCGTTAGGAAGGGCATCCAGCTGTAGAAACTCTGCCAGATCAGATTGGAGCCTGGTGCAGCCTTCTGGCTTGCCAGTCCTCAGTCAAATCGTCCAACCCATGCTAGCAGGGAAAGCAGACGCTAAACGATGATGATGATGATGATATGTATATATATATATATATATATATATATGTATATATGTATATATATATGTATATATGTATATATATTTTGATATGTCTATATGTGTGTGTGATGACATATAAATGCTTATGTATAAATGTACATGTGCTACATGTATGTGTTATGCATATGAGTGCGTGTGTGTGTGATATGATATATATATATATATATATATACCATATCATTTTCACATCTACTTTTCCATGTTTTCATGAGTCACATGGAATTTGTTGAGGCAGATTTTCTGTGGTTGGGTGCCCTTCCTCTTACCAACTGCAACCTGTATAATATTGTCTCATGTCTGGACATGTTTTCAAGGACTTTTCTTGACTTTCAGGGAAACCTTCACAATTCAAAGAATGGCAGAAACAGAAATATTCCATTTGTAATCATTCACAATGGCAAAACTACAACTTATATATGGTTAAATGAGCAATACCTTCCAATTCTATACCAATTCTATAGGAAAATTATAGCCTCAAATTATTGATATTTGAAGACCACTAAATATTAAAAGAGTTTTGACAAAGATGAAATTTGCATCAGGAGATGAAATAATACAGGTACCAAAAATGTGAAAACCCACATTGTGGAATATGGGAATTGATTGAAAAGAGCAAAACCTGAACTTTCAAGAATGGGAAGGAATTAAGTGTAATGCAAAGATGAATTACAAAATGAAAAATCTCATTTACTGCATCATTTGTCTACAATGCAATTGAAAGTACATAGGCCAAAAGTTCAAAATTAAGTGAATGGGTTAGGGTGCATAAGTATCAAATCAAATTTGACCTCTTAGAAATGTTGCATGTAGTGAATGTTTAAACATTTGTGCAAACAGAAAATTCAAAATAAAGGAAGAATTTATGAAAGGCAAAAGAGAATACTTTATAAGAATTCTAAATCTGGAACTGAACCACAAATAGTGAAAACCATTATTAAAAGCTACTTCCGTACAAATTACATTATATGGGTGTTTGAAAAGCTGACAACTGTAAAATTCACTTGTACAAAAACTTCTTTACCTAAGGTCTTTGTTAATCTCCTTTTCTAATGATTTTAAAGATTTATTTTTATATGATTAATAATTTTTAATTTAAGAAAACCTTCCAAATGTTTGAGTGTATCAAGGATTTTCCCTAAAATGTTTTCTAAAAACCTTACACACACACATACAAATGTGTGTGTGCGCGCGCGCGCGCGTGTGCGTGTGTGTGTGTGTGTGTATCATCATCTTCATCATAGCTTTTATGGCCACATTTCCATGCTTGTATGGAGTGGACATAATTTGTCAAGGCAGATGCCCTCCCTGTCACCATTCCCCACATATTTCCAAGCAGTGTGATATTCTTCTAATCCTTCAAACATTAACAGCACAATGGCCAGATGTGATTTTGTGGAATTTTGAATGATATTACTTGTATGACAGTGGAAGTTGTTGACAACTATATTATATTGTTCAATGTAAAGTGAAAAAACGCACTCATGCAAGCACACACACACACACACACATATGCATATATATATATAAACAATGGGGCTCTTTCAGATCCTCTAAGCCAAATCCACTCATAAGGCTTTTTATAGTATCATGTGTATATAAAAGTGCAGGTATGGCTGTAATTAATAAGTTTAGTTTCCAGTCACATGGATTTGGCTCCAGTTTCACTAAGGGTCTAATGTCTTTTTTCAAGTGTCTTTGGTCAAGTGTCTTTTTCTGTAGCCCAAAGCTGAAAAAAGCCTGATGAGTGAATATGGCCAGCACAAACTGAATGAAGGAAGAATGTTCTAAGTCTTTTATAAGCTAAATATACAGAATATACAACAGTGGAGTGTATGTTGGAGAGAAATATGTAAATGTGACAAAAAGAGAAAGAGGAAATGTAGGTCAACAGTATAACAGATAGGTTATTGTAGTGGGCAGATCTAACTAAAGTATTGAGGAAGATATATGTTTAATTAGAAGACTTACATTGAAAAAAATTAGTAATCAGTTGGCTGGAGCATGGTCTCTGTATGATCAAAACTGTTACTTTAGAGAACTACTTTTATTTGAAAAGACATTAAATGGCAGTAGGAATCATTCTTATTGACTGTTTCCAAGTATTTGCTTTGAGAAACCATTTGAAATATCTGAGGGCTGAATTTTGGTGAAGAGAGATTTGGAAACGAAATTTCATAACTTTTAGAAATGCACATTATACTTGACCTGTTGGAATAGTTATAAGGTTTAGCAAACATATTAATCTCCACTTGATTTCATAGCTTGTGTGTGTGTGTGTGTGTGTGTGTGTGATTGTGCAAGAATGGCTGTGTGATTAAGAAGCTTACTTTGTAACTGCATTGGTTTTGAGTTTGAGATCACTGCATGGTACCTAATAACTAAAACTATGACTTCAAATGGAAATTAATATCTTTACCAAACCTTATAACTATTTCTAGTTATGTATATCAATTCTGAGAGTTAGGAGATATTGTTTCCAAATCTTTCTTCACCGAAGTCCAGTTCAAAAGTCTCAAATATTTCAATGGTTTCTCAAACCACATACTTGAAAATAGTCATTGAGAATGATTTCCACTTAAATGTGATGTCTTTTTCAAATAAAAGTAATTCACTAATGTGGCAGTTTTGATCATAAACACTATGCTCTATCCAACATACACACGTGTGTGTGTGTGTGTGTGTGTGTGTGTACACAAATGTAAACGTTAGAATGTTGGAAGTGATGGAAACTGGTTTGTATACCTACATTTGGGTCTCTCACTCATTGGCTTCCTTTTCAATCTTCATTTGCACCACCACTGCTTTTTCATTACTCTCTCATCTTTCTATTACTATCCTATTCACTGTGCCATGTTTATCTGTTTGAGAAGGAATTAATAAGGAATCTGTCCTTATTCCATTTACCCCCACCTTCCTGCCACCAACCACATCACTCTAACCTTTCTGTCTCTTAAATCAAGATGTTTGTGTGACAAATGATTGTATCAGATCTGTTAATATCCAATACACCCCTACCATCACTTCTCTGTAATGCTAGCCATCACTTTCTCTCCTCAAGGCCACTCACTATTGATATCCATCTGTCTCTTTTACCATTGCCCAGCCCCTTCTTATGACTGTCCATTATTTACTTTCTTCACCAGCAATCATTACCATTTTGCTCTTCTAGCCATCACTCTCTCTCTCTCCCAAGTTACTCATTATTGACATCCATCACTTTCTTGCTCTCTTTCTTACCTACAAGAATAGCTGTCATCATGCTATCAAGTATTTTTCTTCTTTGCTCCCTGCTATTACTGTGTTTCCTACATTACTTTCTCCTCCAACATCATAACATCATATTCTCACTTACTTTACCTTCTCAACGAAACTCACCTCCTGTCATCATCCTCTTCTTTTGATTCACTTGGTCACATTGCCTGAATAGTGGCAGACAATGTAGAGTAGTGAGGATTGTTTAGTCTTGTGATGTACAATGCAACCTCACTGGTGTTATGATAAAATGCACCCAGTAGACTCTGTAAAGTGTTTGAGAAAATGTGGGCAGTATAGAGCTGAAAGGGCAGTTTAGTTTTGTTGAGGATATAAAAGTGTTGGTATGATAAAATATACACGTAAACTTTGTTAAAAGGTTGGTGTTGAAAACAATATCTATTGGTAGAAGCCAATCTAAAAATAAAATGTACAAATTCAATCTGTTATGCCAACCTAAGAAGGTAGTAACTCCAATGAAGATCTGATTTGGATCTTCCAGCCAATAAATTGTTGGGAGATAATGATGAGAACACTTACACATTTACTCATACATATACATATAAATGTATGTATGTATGCACACTGTATTTTAAAAAAAATTATAAAACAACTTTAGAGTAGACTTGAAATTATAACAACAGAGAAGTTTTTCTTGACCTAAAAAATATACACTTTGGAATACAGAACAAAGAAAAGAAATCGACAAACATTTTCAAGGATGAAGAGTTGAAAACAAAGAATTTGAAAAAAATAAATAATAATCTAAATTGGACAGTTAGCAGGTCTTCTTTTTATGTAAAGAACCCCCAAAATGCAAAGTATTTCAGATCTTATATCTGTTATTGAACAAATGCCCTGATACAATTTTTGCATATAGATTTTTATAAACTTTAAGTGTGGTTCAGTTTGAAAGTTTGAAATTAGAATAATTCATGTGTCTACTTACATAAAAAATCTGAGATCCACTGTAAAATCCATTTCTGAGGAGTCAATTTTGAAGATGTTTTTAATAAGTAAGTCCGAGGAAAAGTGCTAACTTGAGGCAATACAATAAGGTTTGACACAACTTTGTCAAATCTGTTGTACCAGTTACCATCACAGCTCTTAATATTCCTTATTAACGGTATTCAGGGTGCTGCATCAACATCAGCAAGCCTAAAAATGTAAAAGTTTTTCAATATATTAAAAATTTCTAAACTGCAACAAAAAACAGTTTAATAAACTTTGTTGGAGTAAATATGATACATTCTCGGCAATATGTAATACATACAAGCATTAGACATTTAAATTCTATTTCCAAAACAAGGCACTTTCTATCAAGTTGTGTGACAATGTCAAAAGTTTTTGTGACTAAGCAAGCATAAAAAACAAAATATGGAAGTTTGTGAACAAATATGTATAGCTGATTGGATGAGTGTACTATGAGGTGAACTAGAAAGGTCACTATAATCTCATAGGCTTCTTGAAAGCTTGCTAATATTTGAAGAATATAACAGAAAGTATATGTGCATGATGAACTTAGGTGTTTCATATATCAATAGGTTGTTTAGGAAATTTACTACTACAAATTTTAAGTAAAACTAAGACTGAAAACCAGAAGAAAAGGAAAAAGTGGAATGTTAAATTTGTGAGTATTAAATTTTTTTCATGACTAGGTACAAGACCAGTGCTTACTACTTATGTAAATTCATTCTTGAATCTATATACATGAATAATGGCCATCTGCTTGATAGGCAAGAATTCAATGACCAATGCTACAAGCACAGGCTCATTGATGTTCTGTGTAAGGCTTCTGTTTTCTATTGGCTCTATAACAGTCTTTACTTAATCAATACTTCTGTTTCTCTTTTCACATTCACCATTTTTCTATCTCCCACTCACTCTCTGTATAAAACACACTACCTGATCCTTCGTTTACAAAATTACATTATTCTTGTATTCTATTCCTATTCACATTTACTTCACAAACACTAAACTTTAGGTATTCTGAAAATTCATCTTTATCATGTAGCTTATGCTGGATAATTTTCAAGGAGGATATGCATATACAATGAACACTATCTTACTTTCTTTGTCACCTCAATAAAATAGAAGGAAGCTTGCAAAACAATCCCACCCTTGGAATTTTGAAGGATATATGTAAATCTGATCTGTTCATCAAAAGGTAGAGAAAACCTGAGAATGTATTATCATTCTTTTATATATTTTCTTAGTTCGGGTCTCCAAAAAACTAGATATTAAAACAAAAGTATGTGCAAATAAATGTAGCTATATATTTTCATGCATGTTTATTTAGCAGTGTGTGTGTGTGTGTTTTATGCATATCATCATCATCATCAACAGCATCACCATTTTAATGACTGTTTTTCTTACTGATGTGGCTGGAAAGGTCTGCTGTCACCATTCACCTCAACATTTTTCTACATCCTGTGAAACCAATAGCCTGAGATTGCACACCATTTATTCCATGGCTTCCCATGTCTACTTTTGCCACAAAAAGTTTATAACACATTTGCTTTCAGCACTCATCCATTCACATCAAATTTCCATTTCATTGTATTAATTTCTCCTGTCCACATATTGACTAATGACTTTAATGTCCAACTGTATTCTTAACTCACTTTATCTAAGTTAAAACTTCATATCTAACATATCAAATTTCACTTCAGTTGTACAGATCTCAAAAATTTGCTGTTCATTTTATCACAACTATTTAGTATCACACTTCCATAAGTGAGGTGACAAGGGAGAAAATATGTCGGTGCTCTTTAACTTAGGTGCTATGAAACTTCTCATGGTCAGAATATTGACTGTCAAATATTTTCACATTTGCTGAATAAAAATGATATCAAGAAAGTTAACTTAATCTAACCACATGTGTTTTACTTGAGCATTTATGTCAAAATATGTTCAGTTGAGCTGTTTTGATGTGATGTTTAATTTTATAAATGCATATTTATAGTATCATCTCATTCTTAGAGATACAAGTGTATCAGCCTCCTTAAAGGGTTGGATAGATGAGACTACTCAGCCTGCTAGAAATAACAACTAAATTCCTTCATATTACACCTCTCTGCCTTTAAGAATGTTGTTGAGTGTATTAACTAATGCAGTCTTAGATGTGCAAAAAGACAGGTTGATCAGGGATGGAAAAATGTTGATCATATGTCTGTTTGATCTAAGCAGACTGAATTTTTAAAAACCCAACAACACTGTTTAAAACCAACCTCAAGTTTAGTTGATCTAAAACATCTTAATTCTCCTCTACAGTGTCTCTCCTTTGGTCTTATAATGGTTGTTACTGTTTATTGGTATTGTTATTGTTCTTTAGTCTGACATTAGATCAAGTAAATCTTAAAGGTATTTCTACTGTTTTTGATCATTACATATTTTTTTGTTTTTCAAGCATAGGGTATCTAAGAACTCTGCTATCCATTATGTCCTTCCATGCTTTTATTATTTTAAGCACCAGGCCAGCTCCGATCAAAAGGACTTTTATCAAATGCACTCTTTCCCGAAATTATCCCGTCTCTATTTTTTCCAGTTGTGTCTTTCCATTCTTTTTAAGAGAGTGGGGTCTGATATGACAAAGAATGGGTTACTATTTCCAGTAGATTGAGTGACCACAGATATCCTCTTATGGTTACCTTGCAGCATTTGCACCTACACACCTTGCGTTGCATGATTAATTAAGCAAACAACACAGTATTTATATTGCCTGATACATTCTGTCTCTCAATACATATTCAAGATAGGCAGGCAGCTTTTCTTCCTATATTCATTATTGCTTCTAAGCAAAGTCGCTTGTATTGATAATTTCTCAATTTCACAAAAGAACTGATATAATTATCTATACATAATTATCTGTATGTATGTTCATTTAAATCTATGTGTGAAAATGAATTTATATCATTATGTGTTTAAGTTTGGAATATTTTGTAAATTCAAGAACAGTATGCATTAATTTTTCAACATTAGTTGAAAAAATTGATGACTGAAGCTCAGAAACAATTATATGTATTTGTACGTAATTATTTGCATGTAGGTATACTGTTACTCTGGAGTTTAAAAAATTCTTCATGAAATTCCTTGCTTTTTTTTTTATTTGCAACTGTAATTCTTGGCATAGATGAAAAACTTGCTTTTCTCCTCCCTACTAGCTAGCCTGGTTGTAGGTCTGAGTATGTATATACACACACACACACACACACACACACACACACACACACACATATATATATATATATATATATATATATATATATATATATATACATATGCATGTGTGTAGAAGGAAGTGTTGTTCTACTCATCTAAATTGATCCTTTTGACCTTAGTTCCATTGTGTATTCATCTGTTTAGCTACTTACATGTATGCATGCTTATGTGTGTGAATGTTGGAGTCAATCTGTTTCCCTTTTATATATTCTTCTTATTCTATTTTTCTCTTCTTCTTTTGTTTTCTACCCTACTTTTTTTACCCTAACCTCCATCTGTGTGTGTGTATGTTTGTTCTTGTATGCACACTTGCTAGCATTTCCTTCTCCCCTTGCTAAGTGTTTTACCTCTACTTTTCTCTGGTCAAAAGCCAACTTGTAATTTCAACCAAGTGTATGTCATTCTATCTATCATCACAGTGCTGTGTCTTCATCTTCTAGCTAATCTATTCCTGTCTGAGGAGCTGTCTATACAGTAAGATAACTTTAGAGCAACAGGTCACTGGATTAACCTAAATAAACTCATCTGTATGTATGTATATATTTTTTGTTCAGTTTTGTTTTACATGTCTGAGTCATTGAACTGTAATCATACTAAATCACCTCCTTGAAGGTTTAGTCTATCAAATTGAACCCAGAGCTATTTGAAGTTTGACAAAGTTCTTGTTGAACTTCTAACTTACAGGAACACAAACAAAGCAACACAGGTTGTCAAGCAGTCAGAGATAAACAGAAATCTACCTACATTCAAACTGGCTTCTACACAGTTTTCCTCTATCAGCTTCACTCTCAAGGCATTTCATGTGTGCATGTGTGTGTGTCAGAGAGAGAGAGAGAGAGAGAGAGAGAGAGAGAGAGAGAGAGAGAGTGAATTTATCTCTCTTTCCACATGCATACACAGCTTCTCTGCAAGTCAACAAAACCAGTAAGTTTTCATCGTCTTCCAGAGATTAAGTATACCATTGAGTCTAGGCAAACTTAATCTAGTTTGCTGACTTCACAATTTTATATTCTGCCCAAAACCACAGTTTGTTATGCTTGTATTTTAAGGAAATTATAACCATCAATATGTGTTGTCAGTTAACCCTAATTGAACAGATCAAAAGATCATAAGCATTTAAGCTGTGACCATGTTATTGTTATTCTTTCTGTGAAGCAGACTATATTATCCAATGCATTCACTTTCTTTTAGGATGGTAGTGTGTACCTTTAGGGAGATTTGGCAGCTGTTGTTGATCAAATATTTGTTAAAATGTGGAATGGCCAAAACAACAGAGTACCTAATTAAATATATTGGGTAATTAGTTATATCCCTTTATGTTTTGGGTTTAAATTCTGGTGACACTGACTTTACCTTTTAAGCCTCAGGGTTTAGTAAAACAAGAATCAGTTGTTGATTCAATCAGTTTGAACCTTTTGCTAAAAAATACTAAAGAAGTTTCTGCATTGGTCTTTCTGCTGAAACTTCCACAAATCACACTCTACTGGATAATGTAGCCTTGTGTGCATACCATGTCTGACACAAAGATGGCATGAATGTGACTGGAATGTAGTTGAGTATAGACTTGCTCTTGTGGCTAAACAACAAGGGAACACACTTGTATCCCTGTACTAATGTTACAAATCAATATTTCTCATTAACAATTATTGGTGAGTTCAAACTTGTTCGTTTCTAATACATCAAAGCAATCACACACCTCTTAATGAATGTCCCTCATCCTTTTCCTGTTTTGCCTTATGAAAATAGGAATATTAAATAATTCTTAAGCTCTGTGGGGCTTTAGAAAAAAAGAAAAAAGCTAAGATTTCACAGTGAGTATCAGGTGCAAAACAAACCCATTTTTGGATAGAGTGTTAGTTTGTTCTCAGTAACTCAGAAATTATGGTTTCTAGTCTTGATAGCAGGTGGGATGATGCCATTCTAAATAATGGAATTCTGCTTAAAAACAACCAAATACTCACAATAGACTTAAACTCAGTACATAATATTTCAATAATTTTGCTTCTAAATTATTGAAAGTTAACATCTTATTATCGGATGTCTTTTGATACTGAAAATTGTATTTTCCATGGCAAATAAATATAGATGACATATATTGCAAGATAACTGAGAGACATCTGAATTGTTAATGTTTTTATTAACCAGATACTTATTATAACTATTAGTCTTAAATTAAAAGGAGAAAAGTCATTGTGATTAGTTATACAAAATAAGAAATTTTATATGGATTATGTCAGTTTTGGGTATGTTATTTAGCTTGTTGATATAAATATACATGCATAATATTTTGCTGAAATGAAAGCTTTTTTTTCATTTCTGTTTCCTATATATTTCTTGTCTGACAGCTCTATGGTCATCCTATTCTAAATGAGTATTTATAGGAAATCACTATCAACTCACAGAGATATTATTTTTCTCACTAATGAGTATGTGCATCAAATATTCATTCTTAGTGTTGTAGTTAGTCAGAGGCTGCATGGGTGATAACCATGCAACAGTCAAAAGCTGTCTTGAGCTGATTTTGGATATCTTCCACCTCATTTCATTTTTAAATAAAATATGTTGCTGCTGATATAAAAATAGAAAATGATTGTTCCTATTTACTTTTGTTTTGAATTAGAAGAGATTTCCTTGAGTGGCCAATTAAATATTACAAATGTTAAAAGCAACTTTCCTACTATGACTACGTAGGACACTGATTATATTTTTATGAGAAAAGTATACAGGAGGGGTTTTCTTTCTCTCTCTCTTTCTCTTTCTTTCTGTTTCTGTTTCTCTTTCTGCCGCATACTTACATGCACTCTCTTTTCCATGCATAGACAGACACACACACACACACACACACACACCCACACACACACACTCTCTCTCTTTCTCTCTCTCTCTCTCTCACACTTTGTCTATCTCTCCTCTTTTGTTTTCATATATGTACGACTATGTACAGTTATTAATATAAACATAAGGGTGCACACACACACACACACATACATACACAGATGCACATGCATGTGCATGCACACACAGACATGTGCACACAAGAGCATGTAGTCACACATAGGAGAAAAGCAGAAAAGTGTAATTTCACATATTGTTCATTATTCAATAGTGCTCTACAGCTGTTTCATAAGCAATAAACAATATTATTTGTACCATTATATAATTAAGATTAGGTGAACATCACTTTTAAATTAAGTTAATTATCTTAATTACATAATTATATAAATACCGATGTTTATTGAATTGAAACATCTGTTGAGCATAATTGAATTATGAGCTACGTGTGAAATTTATGCTTTTCTGCTTGTGTTTTAAATATGTTGATCTAAATGATGAGTTTAGCCAGTTCTGTATATACATGCAAGTTTGTTTCACCTAAATTTATTACATGAATGTACTGGAATTTAATAGTGTGTTAATGATAGAGCTCTTTATTACAGTGGATATATTTTTTTATGTTTATATTTCAGTTCTTTCTGCCTTTCTCTCTTGAACCTCTAGTTACTGTGGATATTATTTGATGTTTATGTATCAATTCACTCTATGATACATACATGTATTTGTAACACTATCTACACATTTGTAAATATCTTTATACCATATATATGTGTGTATGTGAGTATGCATGTTGTGTGTTTCCCTTGCCTTGACATTTATACACTAAGTGTAAAAAAAAAAAAAATCACTGTTGTACTCAGTGTCTTTGTTTACAATCCTCCACAGAAGCATGTCTGTCTATTGGGCTGTCCATTGTTTGAGTACTTGAAGAAATAGTACCTTACTTGGATACAGGTAAGTGTTGGCAACAGCAGAAAAGCTTCATCGAGAAACTTGTGTCAACAAGTCTTATTCAACTCATGCTAAAATGATGATCGCTAAAGTGGTGATTTATATACATATATACATATGCACAATTCACATTAAACATTATATATGTGTGTGTGTGTGCATGTGTTGTCATTATCCCCAATTTAACATCCACTGTTTTATATTTACATACAATATACATTATAAATATAATATTCTTAAATTTATTTGTATACATATACATATGTATGCGTATATAGGACATAATCCCTAGAGGGAATTTATCTACTCATCGCCTGCTGGCCAAAATAACTCAATAATTATTATTCTATGTTGGCATAACTGTAATTTTTGTGCTGTGTGTGTGTGTGTGTGTGAAAGAACAATGTAGCTTCAGGAATTGACTGCTTTATTTGAAATGACACTGTCATAATTTGATAGATTCACCTGAAAAAATTTCAGACAGAAAATTTATGCTAGGGTTAGGATGACACCTATGTTAATGTGATCATAAGAAGCACATAATTGAAGAAGAATAGTGAAAAGTAAAGCTCAGTATCCAGGTGGACTGCTTCTGTAATTAGAGGATGTATCACAGGATAAACAATATCAATTGGTATCTGAAATACTACTTTATGAACTTGCATATGGTTTGATTATCAGAGAAGTAAGATAAAACCTTGTAATGGTAATAAATGAGTGAACGATGGTTCTTGAGTTGAAGAGATAGCAGTGGGACATACAAATAAAAGTTATTTAAATTGTGTAACAAAGAATATAATGATCCAAACAGAATTAAGAAAAGCTCAGAAAATATATCTCAGTATAAAAATAACTACACAGTGTATAGTGTGTACAGAAATGAATTCACTTATGAAGTGACCATATTATTGATTCATGACAATATATAAAAAATTCTGTTTATGATGCATGATAAAGTTAACAGAGAATCACAGCTGTTCACAGCAAAATGTCCAATTAAATATGGTCTGTTTGAGATATAGTTCATATTCACAAAACTGTGGTGGAGTTCATGTTTATGAAAATGTTTACAAAAATATTAATATGAAATAACTGAAAAAAATTCTAGATAATATTCCTAACAACAAGTGATGTGAGCATAAAATGTTTTGCATGTCTTTTCATAATGACTGTTTGTTAATAAGGATAAAATATATTATTTTTATAATGTGTGTGTAAGTATGTATGTATTTATGAAAACATTTTGTTCTTAGTAATGCAGACATGTGTTGATAGTATTGACACACTCTGGTTATCAATGAAAAACAACAGCTTTTATAATAGACAGTTGGCTCAAATGAAGATGGTCTAAGTGTCTGCATATGCATATATTATGATTCCTTGAGTCACTTCTTTAGTTGCAGCATGCATTGAGGGAGATCTCTGATCCACATTCTAGCATTTCATTAACTCTGGTTTTGGAAGGATTTCAGAGACAACTGAACTTCAGTCATATCTCCAATATTCTTCCTTTTGTCATCAAAGACCTGTTTACTGTCACTTTTTACAACACATACATATGCACAAATACAGATGATACACCTCTCCTTTTGTACATAAATGTCATCCACATACAATCTAGACACCTCCAGAGAATAGAGGTATCATAGATGTCTTCCAATGGGGTTATGATATCTTCACTACTTCACAAAGATACAACCACTACACATATCCAGAGAATATTCTTGCATAACACTCTTGTTAAACAGCATGTGCTTAAAGCTGTCAGACTTACTTCAATTTGAATAATACACTATTTCTCATGGTAACTTCACATATATTACATTGTCAAACTTCCATCACAAAAAGTAGATTTCTTTCTCAGTTGATAAAATACCCCAACACTGATTAGTTGCTGTTTTTCAACAGACCTGAAGTTTGACCCACATTGAAATATTAGTCCCAAATCTAGGATTAGACTGCTGCCAAACTCATAAGC
Organism: Octopus bimaculoides; assembly: GCF_001194135.2. NCBI lineage: Eukaryota > Metazoa > Mollusca > Cephalopoda > Octopoda > Octopodidae > Octopus > Octopus bimaculoides. Next base: position 36,248,555 of record NC_068994.1, on the reverse strand, counting down.
ATCATTGACTGCTTGTGAGACAGCTATTCACTGATTGGCAATAGTTAATTCACCAACATGCTCCAACTGATATTTAAAAAAATGAGGTAGTCTAACCCTTGTATTTAGATACATTAGACAGAAAGCTGTGTTATTGTATTTCTTATATATGTTTGGAAAAAGTTTTTATAGGCCAAGATGGCAGGAAAAAGAAAACAAATTCAATCTCTCAGTAGAATACATTTAATTCATAACGAGGAAAAAAATGACTTTTTGAAAATAGCTTAACTCTGAACCATTTAAGTAACATGAGTAATGATGAAACAACATAACAATAACATACAAACTTACACATGCACGGTATACATGTGTGTGTTTGCCAAGTGAAGGAATGGATAAAGGAAGGTTTGGATTGCAAGTAGGGAGTTCTAGCCTTCTTTTGCTTGCTGGAGTTGCTTTGAAATACATGGGTCCTAGATATGAATTGACTGGCAGAGCAAAATTTGACTAGCAGAGGTGTATAACAAAGGTAAGTTTATTCTTGCTTCAGTACCTTTATCAAACTAAGTGAGGAAAAAGAGAAAAAGAACTTAATCATGGGTTGCAAAAGAGCAATTGCTCACAGTCCTGGTTGATGTTGGGGAATAACGAAGTAGAAAGTCAAGTTGTTACATGTGTGACGATAAGAACCATTTGAAGGCTTTCTAACCAAAGTGGTTAGGGTTAAAAGACAGAGATGAAGAGAGAAGCAGGGACTGTAACAACAACAGATAACAGAAATTGTTGTTTGTTGAGCACCACCAATGGTAGCTCCAAAAATGGTGGAGGAGATTATTTCATCCTTGATACTCTGAACCAATGGACAAGAAATCGACCAAGAATCCAACGACCAGAAAATTAAGGACCAAAAAAACCTCACCCACAAACTTCCAGTAATACCACCCTTAATGACTGCCAAATAAAAATCCATCTTGTTCTATATCATATCTTAAAGTTAGCAGGCTTTGTTTATGGAAGTTAACTGCCAGGTTATTGCATATTTAGTGCTTGCAATTTTATGAGAGAATAAATGATGAAAGCAGCAGTAATGATGATGTACTAGGGTTTTATTAGTTAGTTTTCATGTTATTTTAACATTTTATTTGTCGTGTTGAGTATGTGCAGTGAAAATTGTATTATTTTCTTGGGTGTTGTTTGTGTTTCATATTTACTGTAAGATTAATGTTAGATACTTTATTGAAGAATATGTGGTGTGTGGTTTGTATTGCATAAATTGGTTGTAGCAGTGAAGAGTTTGAGTTGTTAGTGTTACAATGTTGGGTATCATTTATGCAGGAGTGTGTGTGTTGTATTATTTAACTGAGTATTGATTGAGTAGAGTATATGTTGTGAGGGTTGTGTTATTCTATTTTTTAGCTGTTGTGTAAGGTACATATTGATTACAGTGAGAGTTGTCCGAGTTGTGTTCTTGAATTGAAAGTGTCTTCTATGGTATGTGGGTAGTGCATAGCTGAGTTAGTGTTTGGGTTATGCATTTTGTTATGAGCCCTGACATGGTCTGTATGATTTTTAATTACTTCTTTTTTTTTTTAGTATCTTGTGTTCTAATTGTATTAGTGCTTTTTAACTGTCATACCTTACATCATATTTATTTTCTTTCAAGTTCCTTGTATTTTAACAGTTTTCCTACCCCGACTTTCTGACAATTTTTCAGTCAGAAAAGATTGAGATGTCTACAATATACAGATATTTTTGTTCTAGTTCCTGGTTATTATATCTAGATGGTTTACATAAATCTTATGAATTTGGAATAGCATGTGCTAGATGATTGTGACCAAGTTATTGTCATGTTTAGTTTTTGCTAATGCTTATAATATTTTTATCTGTTTTAAAATCAAAGTGTCACCATACTGTCCAATAGCAGAATGTGGTGGCTGCATTATTTACACTTTATGTTAGCAAATATTTCCTTCATTAAATTTTTGTAGTTGTTTGTGACTAGGCAGTGGTCTTGAGCAGTTAAAATCAGACCTTCTGTTTCTACCTTTAGCCTAGAGCATTTGAATCATTATTAAATTTCACTCTCGCTTATTTTCTCTCTGTTGGGTCTGGTACTATGGAATGATTTCCCTTTTTTTGTTTTGTTTTTACTTGAAAATATTTTGGAACTATCCCCTTTTTTTTATTTTCCTCTAGTATTGTCCTTATATAAATAATTTTCTTCAGTGTAATTAGTGTCCATTTGTTATCTATCAGTTTGTTACCCACAAAGCAAAGTTTTAAGGTTGTTTTTATGTTTTCTTATTGCATCTACCAGCTTCCCTTTACTTGCTTCTAAGTATCTATTAGTCCTAGTGTTTTTATTTTATAGTAGTTTTCTGTTTTTCTCAGAACACTGCTAATAGTTTCCTGGTTTTCTGCCTAATCTCTTCAGTTAGATTAACTTGCAGTATATAGTTTGTAACTGGGATGGCATGCATGTTTGCAACCACTACCTTATATCTAGTGCTGAATTCAATTTTTCTTAATTTCTTAATTTTCCTCTTCATTTTATGTTCTATCTCCTAGATATTTGTATGGGTGGCTCTGGTGTGCTTTTCTGATTTTTGTGCTATACTTAATTTAATGCTCTCTGTATAAAGTAATACACCTTTCTTATAGTAGGTCTGATGCTAATGTCTAATTCCTTATAAATTTTTATGCTTTGACTAAATTTATCAATAATTTTTCATTGGATTTTCCCTTAGTAAAAATGTTTTAAGTAGTTTTCCCTTATAAATATTCTTACTTCACCCAAACAGAGGAAATAGTTTGTCCATAGCACTGTAACCAGTGATAGTTTTCAGCAGATGATTTGTTAATGGGGTCAAAGCTGGGTAAAAGAGTTGTTGGGGATAATGAATCTATCAGTGAAACATTCTGCTTCTTATGGATAAAGGGCTAGTTTTTAACTATCTTTCTTCCTTTGGGGTTGATAAAATAGGTGCCAGTTGCACGTTGGGGTTGATGTAATCCACTAACCCTTCCTCCTAATTTCAGACCTTGTGTCTAGAGTAAAAAGGATTATAATTATTACTATTAGTTTTGTTGCTATTTACTTCGCTATTTTGTTGTCAGTTTACATCTTCTTTGATGTTTGCTGCATAGTTTTTGTTGTCATGGTAATAGTAGTAGTAGTTAAAGAATGTATTCTTGTATTTGTATATGGTGTTGTTCACATGTATTCATGTGTACACATATACATGTGTGTACCTTTATGATAATGTGCTTTTAATATCATTATCATTATCATCATCACCATTTAACATCTGCCTTCCATACTGGCATGGGTTGGATGGTTTACTAGCATAGAAAGTGGATGTAACTACAAATGCAGAGTATTGAATGTAGTCATTAATATTTCTTTTTTAAGCTGCTTTAGATTTTATTTTATATATTTCTACATCATGCATTACAAATTTATGACAAGATGCTAATGATAAATTTAATTACAAAGTGAATGAATATCTTTCTAATTTTTGCAAGAAGATTAGTAGTGTTGTGTGGATTAATTTTAATTATGGGTTGAATTTTTAAATGTCTTATCTTCACTTTCTGCACAGAAAATACTTGTTTCTATAGTACTCAAAGATTACTGATTTTTCACTATCAGCTTAGATTTCAGACCTTGAGCAGTGCTGGTGATGTCAGGATAAATTTTCATTTGTTAAACCTGAATATAACTTATAAAGATTTTCTTTAAATATTTATCAGTTCTTTCAGATAAATTAACACTTTACAAATTTAATATTTAAATAAATATTGTTTCCATAGGCGTAGGAGTGGCTATAGGCATAGGAGTGGCTGTGCGGTAAGTAGCTTGCTTACCAACCACATGGTTTTGGGTTCAGTCCCACTGCGTGGCACCTTGGGCAAGTGTCTTCTACTATAGCTTCAGGCCGACCAAAGCCTTGTGAGTGGATTTGGTGGACGGAAACTGAAAGAAGCCCGTCGTATATA
>NC_068994.1:36242498-36244275 GCF_001194135.2 Octopus bimaculoides | reverse complement strand
TGTCCCTAATATTATTATATATATATATATATATGTATGTGTGTGCGTTTGTGTGTCTGTATTTGTCCCCCCAACATCGCTTGATGACCGATGCTGGTGTGTTTACGTCCCCGTAACTTAGCGGTTCGGCAAAAGAGACCAATAGAATAAGTACTAGGCTTACAAAGAATAAGTCCTGGGATCGATTTGCTCGACTAAAAGCGGTGCTCCACCATGGCCACAGTCAAAATGACTGAAACAAGTAAAAGAGTAAAAGAGTATTCAAATTAACCATTGCAAAAATATAGAGCTGTGCTTCCTAAAGGGCAAATATCTAGAAAAAAGTAATATTATGAAGTGGTATGTTGAAAAGTTCCTGACTTTGGGTAAAACAAATATAGGAGGATAAGTTAAGTATGATTTTATTCAACATATTCCCTTCTCAGAGTCATGCACTGAAACCTTCTGTTTTTCTAAGCCCTGTAAAGGAACTCTGAAGATTTGGCCTCCAACCAGGCCTTTCATGATACCTTTAAAGCCAGGAACTTTTCAGCACTCCCTCATATATACCATGCTGATGATTCCATTAATTGACAGTTATACAGTGTTTATAGAACACTTGTTAAGATGTTACCTGCAACTAACATCTCATTCTATCATTGACACTATGAGAATATCACAAAAGTTTTAAGATATATTTTGAGTTTGAGAGATATATGAATATCATGCAGTGTTACAACAATAATTTTACATAAAACACCAGTGCACAAGTTATCAGGAATGAATCAAAGTACCATTACCTCTGTCTTGTATGACAAGGATTTCATTACAACACCCAGATTCTGTTCTATCCCAGACTGCTATAAACACTACATCAATTGTACAGTGAAGAAAATAAACCATTAGTGTTTTCCCAGTAATGTTAGTATGAAGTTTTAAAATCATCCAGGCTAGTATCTCATACCATCTGTCATTTCTCAAAATCAAAGTCACAGTACATTGTAACACAATATAATACAAAATATTATATTGTATTACAAAATATTTACCTGGACATGCTTTATTCCACATTATTTTGAAACTAATCAAGGAAAATGTGTGCAAAAAAAAAAAAAAAAAATTACAGAGCCCAAACCCTTCAGATGTACCTGGAAAAATTCCTCCAAGGAATATCAGATAAATCACACTCACACACACACCAGCAACATGATTTGGAGGAATCAAGACTGAGCAAATAGTGAGAGTATGGATAGTAGAGATAGAGAGGAGGTTGATACAAACAGATCGAATGTTTTTCTGTTTTTTTGTCATTTCATTGTTGACATGGAATAATGAATATCAATCTAAGAAGTTATGATAAAGATAAGAGAGTATCATATATGTGATATCTACAGTAGAATGTGACTTAGCAAGTGAAAGTGACAATTTTGAGTGTTGGGCCTCATAGAGGCGAGGTGGCTGAGTACCTTCCGAGTGTTGGGCCTCATGGAGGCAACAACCAAGGCCTTTGGCATTATATTGTGTTTAAGAAGAAGACCCATCAAGCCAAGCAAAACCTCAGTCATGGCAGATACCAATATCATGCAAATGGCACCCGTGCCAGTGGCCTGTAAAAGCACCCATTACACTCTTGGAGTGGTGGGTGTTAGGAAGGGCATCCAACTGTAGAAAACTATGCCAAATCAGACTGGGTCCTAGTGCAGCTTTCCAGCATGCCAACCCAGTCAGACCGTCCAACTCATGTCAGTATGGACAACAGATGTTAAATGATGATGATATGCATATATATATATATATA
>NC_068994.1:36236214-36238714 GCF_001194135.2 Octopus bimaculoides | reverse complement strand
TGTGCTGGAAGCTTTTTATGTGCCATCAGCACTGGTGGATTAATGCAGCATTGGTACAGGTGCTTTTAAGTGGCACTGGCACCTGAAATCTGTATGTGTTGAAGACAGTGACTTTACTTAGCTTGACGTGTTTATCAAGTACATCAAATTGCCACATCTCCTGCTCCCTTGTCATTTCCTCAGTGAGGCCCAGCATCTGAAGATCCTTTCTCACTACTTCATCCCACGTCTTCTGAGGTCTATCCCTTCCACAGTTACCCTCCACAATTTGAGCTCAGCACTTCTTTATGCAGCTGTCCTCATTCATATGCAACACATGACCAAACCAGTGTAGTCTTCTCTTCTGCACACAAAATCTGATGCCTCTTATACAGTTTTCCTCTTAAATCATTTACAGTCTGTTATGCATGCCCATTGACATTATCCATCCAGTGGAGTGTGTTAGCTTCATTTCTTTCAAGCCTTCACAAGTCCTCTGTAGTTAAAGCCCATGTTTTACTCCCAATGTGACTTCTTTTATACAAGCAATAGTGTTCTTTCTATTTTTGTGTATCAAATCCATTCACAAGCTTGGTCATCCTAGGGATGGCACTTGCTTGAGGTGCCACACGATGGCACAGAACCCCAAACCATGTGGTTTGGAAGTAGCTATCACGATAGAACACCATACAGCAGAGAGAAGTACAGTTTCAACATGCAAAAACACACTTTTTGTTTCATCATTTTCATGTCAGAATAAGTATTCTCTAGGGAAAATTATGTATCATTTGAAAGTTCTGGATGTGAAATTACTTCTCATGTAGATTTAGTTAAAATCTGACAATTATATATCATGTCAGGGTCCCTCAAACACCCTGGTATTTCCACGCATTTACAATGTTTGTTCTTTTATTTTTTTTTGGTAGCCTGCATTCTAGTTAAATGTGCTCAAGCACTATAACTCAAGTTGCGTTAAAAATCATCCTGTCAGAAAAAAGTTTTCACATTATTTTGATTTAAAAATTGATAGGTGTTGGTCAGATAATGATTATGAAATATAAAAGTTAAAACTTCCCTGTTAAGTTTCACTTAGAAAAGGAGTTATTTTCTTCAAGATGCTTATATCACGAGAAAAAGAAATTTTTCATGAATTCAGTATGGTCATTGATAATTCAGACCATTGTATGGTGAAAAAGCACAAAGTTAGTAAAAAGGGTGGTATACTGACCCTACTTGCCAAACTGACATATTCGCACACAGTGAGAGGTCAAACTAATGAATTTGCTGTAAGTTACGAATGTTGCTAATGCCTTTAATTCATGTTTTTAATGCTTAAAGCAAGGAATTAATTTTTACATTTTGTTTGTTTTTTTAATCTAGATCCACATGCAATTCTGAGAAAAGGTATTAGGTGGATGTGGGATGTGCTAGAAATAACAGCTAAATATCCCTTAAATCACATATATTTTGTTTGAAAATATTTTCAAATTTTTTTTTCTTTTACCAAAAAGGCTTTTTCCATCATTCATTTTTCATTGGAAAAATTCCCAACAAAACAGAGAAAATTCAACTTATGTGGGCATCCTGATCCAAGACACCACCATTTATAGTCATTTTAATAGTCCATTAAAATTTTATTGAAATGTTGTCATATTCCAAAATCTCAGGATTTATTTAGCTCTATACCAACAACAAGTGTACTCAAGTCCCTGTGACTTGAACTTTTGGATTTAATGAAGCTTAAAAATACTGTGAAATTGGCTATTTGTGACACGTAACAAAATAGGTTTTACGTATATATTTTAAAAATTGCATCAAGAAACTGAACATGTAAAAAAAGAGACAACAGTCATACGGTGCTCACTATCAATTTGTATAATTTGAAGAGGATTATCACCTCAGTTTCAAAAATTCAAAGTGATATCTATTAGAAGTGAACTCTTAATTCGACCACTGTGCTTGTGCCTACACATACTCAAATCTAATCTAATGTAATCTAATTTAATATATGATATAATATAATATATATTATCATATATATAACTTATGTATATATATAACGTATGTATATTATATAGGTGTTTGAGTTTATATATATATTCATATATATATATATATATATATATATATATATATATATATATATATATATATATACACATATATTAACTAAACACACATATACAATCAAGTAAGTTAGTTTAGCCAGAGTTACGCCCCTTAAGAAAGCAAGCTTCTTTCTAATGATGTAATTCAAATTAAATACTTCCACTGGTATATGCAAATACAGACACGTTATTATGCAGCTTGCAAAGCAAGACATTTACTTGAGCTACAGTGAATACCATACAGATTTTGCCATACTTCAACAATATCTTTATTTCGTGCAAAAAGGTTAGAATTTGTGTTTATATGTGTGTGGATATACATACATACACACATACATACATACATACATACACACACACACACATATATATATATATATATATATATATATATATATATATATATATATATA
>NC_068994.1:36229282-36230824 GCF_001194135.2 Octopus bimaculoides | reverse complement strand
ATATATCTATACCTATATATTTGTACGTAAATATGTGTGTATATATATATATATTTATATATATATATATATATATATATATACATACATTTATGTGTGTATATATATATATATATATATATCTACATATATTTATGTATATATATATATATATATATATATATATATTTTTTTTTTTTTATGTATATATATCTACCACATATGTGGAAAATCAGTGTGTGTTTGTTTGTGGCGTTAACTAACTCCTCATTACATCGTTTTATTGATTTTGATGAAACTTGACACATGAGTAGAACTCATGTCTGGGAGCCTCATAACATACTTAGATTGTTGAAATAATTGATAATACGGCCCCTGGAAGGGACCCTTATATCTATCTCATATAACTATTTTTTAACATCCAAGGGAAATAACTCATAGCTCCTGTACATTATATATTTCAAACACTCAAGCGAAATAACCCATTTCATTGTTTATGTTCGATTACTTAGAATATTGATTTTTTGTGTGTCCTATTTCTAATTTTTGCACATAATATCACTCTTATATTTTATTTGACATGTGAGTAGAACTCATGTCTGGAAACCTTGTGACATACGTAGAGTGTTGAAAAAATCAATAATAGGGCCCTTCCAATGGATCCCTCTATCTACTACATTCCAAAGAATTCTAGGTATTACTCTATTATCAACTCACACACGGTTAGGATTGGTTTTTCCAACACAAAAAATCTCTCACAAATTATCTCCTCACATAATATTAGTCTGTTAAATAAGAATCCAATTACTAATACTATCATTAATTTAGCTAATACCAACCATCCTCTAGAAATATTAATAACAAGGTTATTGTCTCTGAAGTCAATTCCAGCAGAATTAAGTTTATGTCTAGTAATTCTAAGATTAAAAACTCTATCTACCAGTGTTAAATTACCTCAGGTACCGATGTCTTTTTTTATATAGGTAGTTCTTCTAAGTTATCTAAAAGAATTTCTAATCATTACTCCACATTTATGGATAGTAATAAATGCAACAGTACAGGGCTTAGTAAATTAATTTGGTATCTAAAGGACCATAATAAACAATTTAATTTAGATTGATTGATTCTCTCCATTTCATTCCCATATGATAAAGGCAAAGAATTCTGCCAACTCTGTAAAACTGAAGTATTTTCTATTCTTTTTCTTTGGAATCCCCTTGTAAACACAGTTATAGAACATGCTTATCGATGTAAACATTGGCAGAAACATACCTTTAGTTCATATAAGTGATATCTAACATTATATATAATTTGAACATTGATTTTCTTCTTACATTTCACTTCCACTAGATATATCTTGTCCAAGCCTTTAAGTTTTTATTTAATTCACATATCACTCTATATTTCTCATCTATTAGTTTTCTGCTTATTTCTTTCCTTTATCCCTCCTCTTTCTATAGGCTACCTTTGACGTTATATCCTCTAATGGTTTTTAAAAAAAGAACATAATAGTGTTCCGTTCATCATTATACGCACTCGTCACATTCTATTAAAATGTCTTAT
>NC_068994.1:36226155-36227108 GCF_001194135.2 Octopus bimaculoides | reverse complement strand
CTTCTAAAGCAAACTTTGTTTACTTTACTTGGAATTTGAATTTAATATATATATATATACATATATATATATTTTTTTATGCATGTATATATATATATATATATATATATATAGACATATATTCCTTACGCATGTATATATATATATATATATATATATATTTATATATATATATATATTTATATATATATATATACACGTACATATATATACTGTTGTGTCTGGGGAGAGTCATTTTCTTATCGTGCCTTAAAATTTAACACACTCACCGTTAAACTTTCCACTTATTATTTTTATTTTCCTAAAATTTTCGCTGCGTCTTACAACCTTTTCAATAGTCATGACTCTGTCCGTAATTCACGTTGCGTTCTGTTTTTGCTTTTCTTTTTTTTTTCTTTTTTTGCGCATGCGTGTGTCTCAGTGTGTGTGTATGCATGTATGTGTGCATGTATGTGTATGTATGTCTGTATGTGTGTGAATATGTATATATGTATGTATGTGTGTATGTATATATGCATGTATGTATGTGTGTGTATGTATATATGCATATATGTGTGTGTTTGCATGTATGTACGTATTCTGCATTTGTGTGTCTGTTTTTTTCTTGTTTTTTTTATGTATGTGTGTGCGTGTGTGTATATATGTATGTACCTCTGTCTCCATGTGTGTGCCTGTCTGAGTGTGTGTGTGTGTGTGTGCTTTGCTGCTATGTACCGTGTTTGCATGTATGGGTGCACATATTCAGATGTGTGGACAAATGTGTGTGTATATGTGGTCATGTGTTTCAGTCTCTATTTGCCTATGTGGTTGTCTGTTCATATACCCTATGTACCTACCCATACATACATGTGCATGCACACACACTCACAGACATACATACCTCTATCTGCATAAAAGCCCATCAACTGTTCTACTTTACCGGAATATATATATATTTATGAATATATATATAT
>NC_068994.1:36218779-36223870 GCF_001194135.2 Octopus bimaculoides | reverse complement strand
TATATATATATATATATATATATATATATATATATATATATATATGCTAAATGGAAGACGGAAGATGGAATATATGAGGATTTATTATTAATCACGACAATTGTTTCAGCATGTCTACCATCGATTCCTTATGGGTGGGGCACTCAGTAACTGGTTCAGGAGCATCCGGTTGTGCAGATGTATCGCATCGGGTGATAAATAAGTACAACTTGTTAAAATAAGTGTACAGCTTTGTAACTTTCATTTTGTAGAAAGAAAAGCAGCCAGACGGAGGAAATATCTACATTTATATTGAAGATCAAAAATAAAATCACAGATGGTAAAAAGAAAAACGAACACACAGTCCAGTGAAAAAAGTATTAAAAATAACCGCTAACAAATATGCATGTATAAATGCCCCCGGGCAAGCTGCATGGTGTGAGTACACTTACTCATACCAGCATCCACAGAAATGTGAGCATATGCACATGCGAGGTTTGATGCACTGATGATCAGAAAGCAAGGGAGCTATCTACTTGGTGTTTGTAATAATTGGAAGGTTAGAAGTAAACTTAAGTCATCCATAACTTAAAGTAAATCAAATTATGTTAATGGTTACTCAAAATTCATTCCCACTGCATTGTGCAAAAGTACATTTATATGCATGTAGGCATCTCGAGAGTCATTCAGAAATTCTATTAATGATCTTCTCGTCAGTCTATAAAATAGACAGAGATTCCTTGGTGCAGGGACAGCATATCCTGAAAATCATATTGTATGATTTCGCATACCTTACTATGGACAAATTAATGCAGTACTTCATTTTATCCTCCTTCAGTCACCATACAAAATCTGCCAAATCTGTTGAATGTCTCTTATTGATTGTCTTAAAGCTGGTAACTTGGTTGTGGTAACGATTCTTAAACGAATCAGCCGTCTGCCCAATGTAAACATATGGCCCTCCCCATGTGTGCATGGTACATTTATATACAAGATTTGTACTCATACAGAGATTCTTCAAAGGACATTTTGATTTTTCTCTGCATGAGCATTTATCGTATTTATTTGTATATAAGGCAGTCCTGACTCCATTTACCAGTATTGTTACCATGTTAGCTGTACCATGAGTATTTCTACTACTACAAATTGATCGTAATTGGTGTCTATCATTGCAGTCTATATCTACTTGGTTGGTATTTAGATGCAAATGTTTGTAGGTGGGTTATTGAACCTTTACTGCATTTTGCTATTGTTTATACGATGCATAAACTGCTCTAAAATAGCAGAGTTGGCGTAGGATACTGTCACAGTGTGTCGCTTAAAAATAGCATGATACTGATTAGATTTAGGAAAACATTTGTCCAAAGCAACAAAATATTCTCCAGTGATCTTGGTTGAAACATGTGAATCAAAAATCGGGTTGAACCTATCATCATCATCATCATCATCATCGTTTAACGTCCGCTTTCCATGCTAGCATGGGTTGGACGATTTGACTGAGGACTGGTGAAACCGGATGGCAACACCAGGCTCCAGTCTGATTTGGCAGAGTTTCTACAGCTGGATGCCCTTCCTAACGCCAACCACTCAGAGAGTGTAGTGGGTGCTTTTACGTGTCACCCGCACGAAAACGGCCACGCTCGAAATGGTGTCTTTTATGTGCCACCCGCACAAGCCAGTCCAGGGGCACTGGCAACGATCTCGCTCGAAAATCCTACAGGAGCCAGTCAGGCCGTACTGGCAACGGCCACGCTCAAAATGGTGCATCTCATGTGCCACCCGCACAAGAACCAGTCCAGTTGTTAAGGTTATTTGATTGAATCACATGCAACTTAATATAATGCTGCTCTAGCTAGGGTACTGTGAAAAAATTTAATATATGCAAGAAGCAGGCATACACAACACAGGTAATTCCTCCAACTGTGACACACATTGTATACCACCACAATGTCATGGTTTGAAAACTCACCCAAATAAAGAATACAGGCCAGGAAGAATTGATCATATCAGTGAACTACCAACAAAAACTCATAGATACATGCAACATAATAACCCAACTGCTTGTTCCAATCCTGTGCAACACACTCAGTCATTGAAATTAGGTTACTTGCTGGTCCCTCTCTCTGTGTCTTTATCTTGTTATTATAGTATAGATTACCGTATCTAATGGTAATACATACTAAATATTTCAAAACCATGAGTATTTTTAATCTCTGCTCAATCTCCCATTGGTGATGTGCATATTAGATGCAATGAAGATTTTTTTTTTTTTGAAAATCCACGTCCAGTAGCTTTCTTCAGTATTTTGTTCATTACTGTGTTTTTTGCAGCGTGTTATTAAAGCCCTAAGATGTTACCCCAAAAAAGGTTATGATGTTCCATGAGAAGGCACAAGTAGGGTAAAAGTTATGCTGCCATAAGTTGCTATTAAAAGAGGAACAAGGTGGTGATCAGGACTGCCGTAGCAGTGGGTTTCTGTGGAAGTGCCAAAAAATAATGATAGTGAGAAATAAGCACTTCATCAGAATGGAGTCTGCCTTGGCATTGTGCGTCATTGACTGCAAGAAGAAAAACATCCCCTTGAGTGGTAACAAGTTCTGCAAGAAAGCGTGGAGATTATACCAGCAGTTCGATAGAGGAGACAGAGCGGAAATTCATACAATTTTGAAATATGAGTTCTTTCTAGGAAATACAGCATCACAGACAACTCAGAATATTGATAGAGTATTTCATTCTAATGTTATTACACAGTAGATAGTATGAAATTGGTTTGCAAAATTTCTTTCTGGTAACTTTGACCTCACAAATGAGCAATGCAGTCAACCAGAAGCAAAAGTGGATAATGACAAACTGAAAGCCACTGTGATGTCAGATCCATCTCAAGGTGCCCGTGAATTATTGTTGTTGTTTGGTGTTAGCCAGCAAACAATATTGACTCACCTAGTTTAAATAGGTAAAGTGAAAAAGTTGGATAAGTGGGTTCCACATGAATTCAAGGAAAATCTGAAACAGCAAGGTTTGGAAACCTTCATTATGCTACTTTCTCATTACAAAAATGAATCATTTTTGAATCGAATTGTAACGTGATGAGAAATGAATCCAATACAACAATCATAAACATTCAGCACAATGGTTGGACAAAGACGAGCCTCTAAAACACAGTCCAAAAAGCAAAATTATTTAGAAGAATCTGATGGTGTGTTTGGTGGTCTGGTGCAGGTGTGATCTATTATGATTTCATTAAACCTGGCTCCTCAATCACGGCTGAAGTATACTGCAGCCAACTGGACCAAATGATACAGAAACTTACAAAAAGCAGCCTAAATTAGTCAACAGAGCCAGTCATATTTTATTGCAAGACAACGCTAGACCACACATTGCAAAAATGACATTGGTAAAACTACAGGAGATGGAGTTGGAAGTTATCCATCATCCACCATACTCACCTGATGTTGACCCCACTAACGACCACTTCTTCCAGAATTTGGATAACTATTTGATAGGAAAAAATTTAATTCCGACAATGATGTAAAACAGGTCTTCCCAGATTTTATTGACTCTAGATTGCCAGGCTTTTTCAGTTCCAGACTGGACAAGCTACTGCTGAAATGGCAAAAGTGTATTGACAATATGGAGGCATACACTGATGAATAAAACTATTCCTTGTATTTGTAAAACATTAGCAAACTTATTTCTTTTCGACAAATTTCATACTGGATGACCTGATATATATATGTGTGTGTGTGTATATATAGATAAAATCAGAGAGATGCAATTGACAATCTGATGATTTATTTATATTATAATATAACATAATATTCTATGAATATAATATAATATAACAAGACAACATAAACAATTATTAAAACATCAAAATGCCAACACTTTCTTTCAACTTATATACATTTTTGAGATATAAGCAATTCCCATATATATGTCTGTTCAAATGGAGAGTTTTAAGGCCGACGAACATCAGTGTCAAAGGATGGCTGGATTGTAAAAAATTAATTCAAATGCCTATGTATTATTAACTAGAGTATTAACTATTCAATTACATATCAATTACAATATATATATATATATATATATATATATATATATATATATATATATATATATATATATATATATATATGTATAATCTCTCTCTATATATATATGTATGTATATATATGTTTTTATATTATTACATGCCAGCGGCACGTAAAAGCACCCACTTCACTCTCAGAGTGGTTGGCGTAAGGAAGGGCATCCAGCTGTAGAAACTCTGCTAAATCAGATTGGAGCATGGTGTAACCATCTGGTTCGCCAGTCCTCAGTCAAATCGTGTAACCCATGGGTTGGACGATTTGACTGAGTATATGGGTTCCACTCACAAGGCTTTGTGGTCAGCCCTAGGCTATAGAAGAAGACACTTGTCCAAGGTGCTACACAGTGGGACTGAACTCAGAACCATCTGGTTGGGAAGCAAGCTAGTTAGCACACATCATCATCTGTCTTCTAGACAAGATGACTGAACCAAACTTAACCTTTTAGGCATGGTTTTTATGACTGGATGCCCTTCCTAATGTAAACCACTTTACAGAGTGGACTGGGTGCTTTTTATGTGGCACCAGCACCAGTGAGGTCTGTTTGGTATAGATTTTATAGCTGAAAGCCAACCACTTCACAGAGTGGACTCAGTGCTTTTTACATGACACCAACATTGTATTTGTAATACATCCACAGGGATGGAAAATGGGTCAGAGACCCCCTTCAGTCATGAATGACCATCGGATTGCACCTAAAAAGTTATCCTCTGAGGCACAAGTCTGGGCAAGGTTGTTTATGGAAAACTAGCAGTTGCCCATGCATCCCAGGCTCCCCTTTCCATGCCACCGATGTTATCCAAAGGAAAGGCAAAGGCCGATACAGCTTGGCATCAGTGATGTCGCTTCTCATTTCTACAGCTGAGTGAACTGAAGCAACATGAAATAAAGTGTCTTGCTCAAGAACACAACACGCAGCCCGGTCCGGGATTAGAACTCGCGACCTCATGGTTGTAAGATTGATGCTCTAGCCAATGAGCCATGCACCTTCACAAAATGGGAAAATGGGTGATGTTATATATAT
>NC_068994.1:36210651-36218679 GCF_001194135.2 Octopus bimaculoides | reverse complement strand
ATATATACATATATATATACATACATATATATACATATATATACACATATTTATATACATATATATACTTACACATATATATATACATATATATACTTACACATATATACATATTTATATATATACACATATATATACATATACATACATATGATTACATATACATATACGTCTGTATATGTATATGGTTGTTTGTGTGTGTGGGTGGGTGGGTGCATGTGTGTTTGTTTGCGTGTGTATACATATACATACATATACATAAAATACAAACGTTTACACAAACATTTAATCATACACAAAAATACATATAAATGAATGTTTATTGGATTATATGTGACTCATTCTTTTATTAACTTCTTTGCAGCAAGAATCTAAAGTAATAGAGTTTTTGTTTCCCTTCCATGGGAACCATAAACAGCTTGTCATTGGCTGTAGCAGATATTACATACACCACACTTGATAGGTTGCAGACCTCTCTATCACTCTCTCTCTATCTCTCTCTCATACATCCATACAATATCACAGACCAAAGTACACAGTACTGCCAGCACACAACAGCAGCAGTAACGATACAATTCTACAGCAGGATACACATCGCATCTAATGATAAACTGGAACCTATTTACTTATCTTGGTGAGTAGTTATTTCTTCTACTTTTTCTTTTCAATACCTGTTTCTTGTTAAGAGAAGCTTTGAATATACACAGCTATCAGTAAAGTAAAAGAAAAACATGTTTTTTTTCAATATTTGCTTCAACAAATCTTATTCCCACTATATAAGAAAATCAAAATTAAATTAACATGTATCTTAGAATTGTTTGTGTAAAAGCTTAAAACTATTGTGTGTAAGTATGTAACTTTCATCTACCTACCTGCATTAACAAATTACTTACCTGCATTTGTCTGATCTGAGAGAAGCGATAAGTTTCTCCTAGTTGTATCACAAAAGCTTTTTACTGACTTAGTAATGATAAGAATGTATGGATTTATAGTGTAACAAGCAAATCAATATTATTGTCTGTCTCAAATGATTCGAAATTAGCTACTAATTTTATATAAATAATTATACTGTAACAAAATAGCATATTTATAAATAGAAATTTTCTGTGACTTTTTCCACAGTCTACTACATTAGAATTATTTCACAGATTATTTTACTATTTATAAATGAACAAATTACATGTTTATTTTGTTAGTACAAGTAGACAATTAGAAAAATTTAACTATCAAGAGGCCCAGTAAGAGAAAAAGCATGATGGTAAAGCACTAAAATAGAGGAGACTGACTAAATTTACTTTCATTTTTATTAATCTTTTGTATAGTTTTTAATAAATTACTTTTCTTCAAAAGCAGACATATTTTTTACATTTATGAGTTCATGTATAGCATAAACTTTTAATGATAGTTTATATCAGAGGTATCCTAAAATAGAAATGTATAGGCTTTTTTCTTTCCTTTACAGTGGTTTTTTTGTTTTTACTCAATTTCATTTTACAATTATCTTTCAGCTCTACAAAAAAAACACACATACTTAAATAAGATACATATATATATTTATGAATAAATAATACATTCAAAAATATACAAATTTGTACTCATATATGCAGATGCAAACTTCTCTATTTTCACATGTACAAATATATATATATATATATATATATATATACACACACACACACACACACACACACACACACACACATGGATACTCTATGTGTATGTGTATATATATATATATATATATATATATATATATATATATATACATATACAGATTTACACATCTACAAATATGTACCCATATACATAAATGCACACACACACACATGCATGTATGCATTCACACATAACTTACATGTATAGCTAAGAAAATTTCACTGCATGGTGTGTATGTTTACATGTATGTATTTATTTCAGGATGATTTTATTAGTTTTCCCATTAATAAGCACATGTGTGCCTCTCAATTACATGGTTCTGGTTTCACTCCTACTGTGTGGCACGTTGGGCAAGTGTCTTCTACTATAGCCTCAGGCTAACCAAAGCCTTGTGAGTAGATTTGGTAGACATATATATATATATAGTGTGTGTGTGTGTCTTTGTATGTGTGATCCCCATCACCACTTGCCAACCAATGTTAGTGTGCTTATGTCCTGATAACATAGTGGTTCGACAAAAATCACTGACAGAATAAGTATCAGGCTTAAGAAAAAAGAATACTGGATCAATTCATTCAGCTAAAACGTCTTCTTCAAGGTGGTGTCCCAGAATGAAAGTAGTCTAATGACTGAAGTGAGCAAAAAGTAAAATGTAAATGATAATAGTTTTCAGTCTATCAGTAGGTCATGTCTAATAACTCTGAATTGTATAGTATGCAACAGAATTTGTATGTATGTGCATATATAACATTTAAAATATTCATTCATATCTTCTATCATCCAATATTTGAAAACTCTTATAAAGATAAAGTTTATCACGTAATAAATAATCTACTCACAACAATTTAATATTTTCTCATTTCTTTATTTCAAAACTTAAACCTTATGCTACTCTCCCCCACCACACCTTATCCACTTGTTACACTTACTATTTGCTATTTTCTCAACACTGAAGCTAGCAGACAATTTCAGTGATGCTTTGACTCTGGGATGTACCTGCAACAGTTAAATTATTTCTCAATTTTGAATTACTGGATATAGCAAAAGAAAACAATTTGATACTGTATGGTAAATTGTAAAAGCATGTGGATCAGTAGTGAGGATGTTTGCTTTACTATCATAAGGCATAAGGTTGTGAATTTACTTCCTGAATGTGAATGTGAATGTGTGTGTGTGTGTGTGTGTGTGTGTGTGTGTGTGTGCACTTATATCTGTTTGCACTTGTACAAATATATATACACATACATATCCAATAACACCAGTTCAAATATGTACCTATATGCATATCCTTTCACACAAGTACAAACATACATACATGTATATAAACATATATATATGTATATGTACACATAGATATATATATATATATATATATATATATATATATATATATATATACACACACATGCATGTTTGCATATACTCACACATTTACACAACTACAAATATGTACTTCTATACATACACATACATATTGTCATGAAAATTTCACTATATGGAACCATTTCATTTGTACGTTTCATATTTCAGGATGGTTGTATTAATTTTCTCATTAACTGATTACAGTCTATCTGTAGGACGTATCTGAGAATTGTATATTATACAGTAAGCATCAGAATTTATATGTATGTGCATGTATAACATTTACAATATTTGTTCATATCTTCTATCATCTAATATTTGAAAATTGTTATAAGGATAAAGTTTATCATGCAGTAAATAATCTACTCACAGCAGTTTTAATATTTGCTCATTTCTTTATTTCAAAACTTAAACCTTATGTTACTCTCCCTCACCACACCTTATTTATTTGTTACACTCACTATTCACTATTTTGTCAACACTGAAGGAAACAAACAATTTCAGTGATGCTTTGACTCTGGGATGTAACTGCAACAGTTAAATCATCTCTACTGTTAATATCTCCTGTAATTCAAAATTCAAACAATTTAACCCTATATGGTAAATTGTGCAAGTGTGTAACTCAGTAGTTAGGATGTTTACTTTACGATCATAAGATTATGGGTTCATAATTTTATACAGTGCATTGTATCCTTGAGCAAGACTCTTCATGTCATATTACTCCAGTTTACTCAACAGTAATGAGTATCAGCCAGGCTACAAACACAACCCTCTCTCCCTCCAGCTTTCATATCTAGTATGTTGCTCTGAGTCAAGGACAAAGAGGGTGTGCATGCCTGATGATGATACATTGGCACCCAAAACAATTAGTGAAACTAAGCCATACATACTTGCATATGAGGGCTGGCTGCAAATTTATATAGTAAATTAACTCTCCATTGTTACTATACCTTTGTAGTGAATGATATTTCAATTCCATTTAACTTATAACATTTAATATATTCTTTAAGTTACATAATTTAATTATAGCTTTACAGATACCATTATTCTTAAGTTATACAGTACTAGAAAACTCACTTCAAAATATTACAGATTTACAGATATAAAAGAAATTGGCACTAATGAAGATACAAACCACAATAACTACAATTCATATTCAAGCAAACTTAAGTTATGAACTATAGCTTTCTATTTATTATGTTTATACCCACTCCATTACTCTTATATTCTCACATTCTCACAAAATTAACAGTGATTCATACCTTACACATTACATTTTGATAGACTTCATTTTCCTTAAATTTACCAGTTATCAATTCACAACTTCCAATTCTTTTTTTTTTTAAATTTGATTTTTTGATTTGCTGGATCAGAGGAAGACAGTGTGCTCTCACATGTACTCTCACAAGAATTGCTAACAATGTTCCTTTTTGAACCTTTGCAAGTCAATGTCTGTGAGATTCTAGAGGAAAGATGTTCTAGTAAGGAAGGACTGGACAGAGTGAATACTGCAAGACTTGGTGGAAAT
Source organism: Octopus bimaculoides (assembly GCF_001194135.2). Classification (NCBI taxonomy): domain Eukaryota; kingdom Metazoa; phylum Mollusca; class Cephalopoda; order Octopoda; family Octopodidae; genus Octopus; species Octopus bimaculoides. The sequence goes on along the minus strand of NC_068994.1, from coordinate 36,214,133 downwards.
GGATATAACAAAGCTGATAAGAGTAGGAGAGACAAGTGGGTTGGAAATGTTTGAGTGAAAAAATGAGCCCAGCTAACTTTAAGGAGTAGAAGCCATTATATGAGTAGTGGAAACTTAATCATTATTAATGTATGAATGCAATTCAAATAGAATGTCTCAAACTGTGTCCTGTTACACATTTTTTCAGAATATTGAATACATTTTAGCAATCAACCCAGGAAAGACAAAGCCAGTAATTTCAGGATTTTATCACCAAGCCATGAAATCAGAAGTAGATATAAAATATCGTGTCTAGTTCTCTTCTATGTGCACCAAAACCACATTTCTTTTATTTCCACTATATTAATATTAATATATGCTGCTTCATCTTAACTTTTAGATCTCAATATAAACATTTGTATATGATGAAGTACTGCGTCTTGATCTTAGCATATATTTTTGTTTTTTGACAAGTAGTGATTTCATATTATTCCTACTGATGGAAAAACAAAAATGTATATATTGCAAATTCATTTGATTTAAATAAAATTTATTCTACTACAATTATTTTAGATTTTATCTATCATTTCAAACAGACTTAATACAAATTCTGAAACGGGCACCAAAGTCTAATTTTCAATGAAAGAAACATAGAATACCAAACCAATGCTACGTTCCAAACAGAAAGGTTGAAATAAGCTCTTAGTAGCTTAAGAGTATAAATCATCGTTTTTATACTCATATATTAAATTCTTTATTGATCCAAGAAACGCCATTGATAAAACTGAATCACTTAACAAACCACATGTATTCATTCTAGATGTTCATATTTCATAAAAATAAATTACTTGTAACCTAATATGTTATAGAATAGAAGGTCCAAGCTTTTAAAATTATTTCAAAAATTTATCAAATAGTTTCTCAGCCTTGTAACTTAAAAACCCAACAAAACATACTCTTTCTTCTACTGCAAAAAATGATTCTGTATTATCCTAATGCATTTTAATGTTTAATTGAAGCAGTTGAAATTTTAGACCTGTTACCATGCTTTTAATGTTCAGAATTATTTACTGCTCTTCTAAGACAAAGGTGAAATATATTTTTATAATCTTCAAAACTTACTTTAAAAATATTTGGTATATTTCATATCCACAAATATATTAATGTAAATCAATGATAAAATACAACTTGTTCATCGAATGAGGGTACTACACACACACACACACACACATACATTCATATATATATTTCCATGCTAACTACCTAATAATTATCATTAACATGATTTTTATCCTTATTTTATATATATGTGTGTATGTATATATATATATATATATATATATATATATATATATATATATATATATATATATATATATATATATATATATATATATATATATATATATACATATACATATACATATACACACACATAAATGTATATCTACATATTCATGTATATACACTACGCACACACATGCACACACACACACACACACACATATATATATATATATATATTACATATATATATATATATGTTACTTTTTTTTTTTTGTAGTTTAGCTCAGAGCTGTGGCCATGCTGATGCACCACTGTTTTGCGACACTGTTATCACTGAGAGCCTCCTCCAATATGCGGCACTTGGTGAAGTAAGGAGTTTGATGTAGCTACACTCATCTGGGACTCTTCACAGGAAGAGGTCCAGCCTTGATTTAAAAATGCATGGATCTACTTTGTGTAGGTTCCTTTGGCTCTTCGGGAGAATATTAAAAAGCTGTGGGCCCTTGAAACCCAGGCTTTTGCAGTAAGTGGCCCTGACACACAATGGCATTGCTGCGATCTTTGGCACTATGCAGTGTCGACCCGTTCTGGCATTGGTGTAGCTTTCACTGCCAAAATTTGGCACAATCCCCTCCAGGGTCTTCCAGATGTATATTATTGCATATCTCTCCTGCCTTTGCTCTAGGGAGTAGAGTCTAGATCTTTCAGCCGTTCCCAACTTTGTTAAGCTTCGCTGGATTGCTTCAAGGTCCGCTGTTAATTTTACACTGTTGGGTAACCATAGCTGAAAGCAGTAATCCAGCAGGCTAAGGACGATTGTGGTTTCCTTATCCATAGGTCCAACATGGTTTCCTTATCTCTGATCTGAATGTTCTTCGGATCCATCCAGCTAGTCGTCTGCACTTTGTCGCCATCCTGGTAATGTGCACTTGTCACTATATATATATATATATATATATATATATAAATCCCCTAATATTTAATTCTGATCCTACTCCTAAATAATTTAACATTCAACTAGTTTCTCCATTCATGATTACCTACACACCCATAACCCCATTGCTAAAAATACAACCACTGACCTTAGCCAGAATAGACAGAAGAATATTTACAACTAGATTTCGTCCCTAACCCCTATAGATTAGAAGAATACCACTGGCACATACTTTTCTCTTTAAATTCCTTTCATGTTACTCTATTTTGTTTATTTTTTCTGTTATCTTGCTCTGCATCCACCTCCTCCTCATTCTTATCTCCTTGGCTATCTTTGTACACTATATTCTTACACAATATATGCTTATATACCTTATTGTATCCTTAAAGTCAATCCTAAACATCCCCTCTCACTCTATCTATCTCCGTTTCTATTTATTTACTTTTCTCTAAATTTACTACTTAATAGCGAACCCACTACCATTCTTTTATTGATTGTTGATATATTCACGTGTTTCTTCTGGATGTTTACAATATCAGGACTTTAGCCCACAAGGATTTACGTGATTGCAACTAAGGACTTATGGACTTATTTCTACAAGGTCAGAAAGCTGAATTGTGAACATTTATGCTTCCTTTTTCATCTCCTTATTCCTTTACTCCTGTCCTCTATGTCATCATTTTCCCTATTTATTTGTGATGACAGAAAATCCCATACTCTGGGTGATCCCAGAAACAGCTTTAGGACTTTCAATTTTTTCAAATAAAAATAATGTATATGACTTAAGATGTTTGCCTTGCCTTAACGTTTGTTATCCTCTTTAACAATTATATATATCTGCTATATCGAAAATCAGCAATGGCTCCATAACTACCGTCGCAGCTATAAACTTGGTGTGCAAGTAATCTATTACAGCACTTACCTAGTGTACCTAATAGTTTAGATCACCTGTAAACTAAACCTCCATATTTCATATATATATATATATATATATAGATACACATACAGATGCATATCTATGTATGAACATATCTATATATACATATATATATATATATATATATACATATATACAATTAGACGGATGAAATTTACATACGCTTAATAATGTTACGCAAAACAGCCTTCAGACTTTCCATATTAATTTCATTGTCTTTTGAATTTGAACATATTTACATCATAAGGGTTCTTTTGTTGTAACGCTTTCTTTTTTAGTTGATTTTTCACCTAGCAAGACTTATCGTAGATAGCATAATAAGTCACGCCCGGACAACGTCAGGCT
>NC_068994.1:36206737-36210641 GCF_001194135.2 Octopus bimaculoides | reverse complement strand
ATATATACATATATATATATATATATATACATATATATATATATATACATATATATATATATATACATATATATATATACTCTTTTACTTGTTTTAGTCATTTGACTGCGGCCATGCTGAAGCACCACCTTTAGTCGAGCAAATCAACCCCAGGACTTATTCTTTGTAAACCTAGTACTTATTCTATCGGTCTCTTCTGTCAAACCACTAAGTTATGGGGATGTAAACACACCACCATGGGTTGTCAAGTGATGTTGGGGGGACAAACACAGACACAAACATACACACACACATATATATATACATATATATATATACACACACACACACACATGTATATATACATATATATATATATGTATATATATAAATACATATGTACATATATACATATATATTTACAGCTATATATACATACATAAATACATATATATATATATATATATATATATACAAATACATACACACACACACACACACACACACACACACACATATGTATATATATACATACATGCATATATATATCATCATCATCATCATCATCATTGTTTAACGTCTGCCTTCCATGCTAGCATGAGTTGGATGATTTAACTCAGGACTGGTGAACCAGATGGCTACACCAGGCTCCAATCTGATCTGGCAGAATTTCTACAGCTTGATGCCCTTCCTAACGCCAAGAGTGTTTGGGTGCTTTTACGTACCACTGGCACGAAGGCCCGTCAAGCGGTATTGGCAACGGCCATGCTCAAAATGGTGTATTTTACGTGCCACCTGCACAGCAGCACTGGCAATGACCTTGCTCGAATGTCTTTTCACGTGCCACTGGCATGAGTGCCAGGAAGGCGATGTTGGTAACGATCATGCTCAAATTGTGTTATTTACGTGCTACCGGCACAGAAGCCAGACAGCTGCTCTGGCAACGATCACGCTTGGACGGTGCTCTTAGCGCCCCACTGGTACAAGTGCTATCACAATTTCACTTTCACTTGCCCCAACAGGTCTGCGCAAGCCGAGTTTAGTGTCCAATGAAGGAGACGTTGGAATGGGTGCCAGTCGTCAAATTTAGTTCGATTTCGATTTCACTTGCCTCAACAGGTCTTCACAAGTGGAGTTTAGTGTCCAATGGAGGAAAGGTATGCATAAGTGGGCTGGCTACACCCCTGGCAGAGGCCTCGGATTATGGTCTCACTTGGCTTGCCGGGTTTTCTCACGCACAGCATATTTCCAAAAGTCTTGGTCACAAGTCATTACCTCGGTGAGGCTTAATGTTCAAAGGTCGTGCTTCACCACCTCATCGCAGGTCTTCCTGGATCTACCTCTTCTGCAGGTTCCCTCAACCGCTAGGGTGTAGCACTTTTTCACAGCTATTCTCATCCATTCTTGCCACATGACCATACCAGTGCAATCGTCTCTCTTGCACACCACAACTAATGCTTCTTAGGTTCAACTTTTCTCTCAAGGTACTTACACTCTGTCGAGTATGCACACTGACATTACACATCCATCGGAGCGTATTGGCTTCATTCCTTGCGAGCTTACGCATGTCCTCAGCAGTTACGGCCCATGCGTATAAATACACATCCATAAAGATATATACATATATTCATCGCAGGGTCTGACAGGCTCACACCTCCCACACCCTCAGGGTTGGCACACTGGAAGGTAGGTCTGGTGAGATTGTTGAGATGCTTGAATGGAGATGTGTAGATTTGTGCAGCATCCAAGAAATAAGGTGTAGAGGAAGTTCTGCTAGGTAATTCACAGGCAAAGGACATAGGCATAAAATTTTCTGGGCAAGGAACACTGACAGAGTCGGGGGCATGGGTATACTTCTAGCAGAGAGATGGGTTGATAAGTTCATCAAGGTTGTCAGAGTCTTTGATAGAATACTTAAGATTAAATTAGTGCTGCAACATGGGTTAGCAACCATTATCTCCGCCTATGCCCCTCAGTCTGGGCTACCTGATGAACAGAAAGACCGATTTTATGACACCCTCTTGTAGGCTACCTCGTCAACGAATGACAGGGACATTCTCTTTGTGGCTGGAAACTTCAATGGGCATGTTGGACAACATGCAGGGGGCTTCCATGGAGTACATGGAGGTTACGGTACATGGAGACGAGATGCAGTTTGGGTTTGTACCAGGGAAAAGCACCACTGATGCTATATTTCTGGTAAGACAGCTGCAGGAGAAATACCTAGCTTTCATTGACATGGAGAAAGCCTTTGACAGGGTCCCCCGATCCCTTACCTGGTGGTCAATGAGGAAATTAGGGATAGATGAATGGTTAGTGAGAGCTGTACAAGCCATGTACAGGGATGCTATCAGTAAGGTAAGGGTTGGCAACGAGTACAGGTACAACAGAAACAGGAAGTAAGAGTGAGAAAAAGTTGTGATGAACGAGTCCAGCAGGGTCCACTACCATACCCTGCCGGAGCCTTGTGGCGCTTTAGATGTTTTCACTCAATAAACACTCACAACGCCCGGTCTGGGAATCCGGGCCGCGATCCTATGACCGCGAGTTCGCTGCCCTAACCACTGGGCCATTGCGCCCCCATATACCTATATATACATATATATACATGCATATACCTATATATACATACATATACATGCATATATGTACAAGTACATATAAACCTTTATGTTTGTGTGTGCATGTGTGTGCGTGTGCGTGTGCGTGTGTGCGTGTGCGTGTGCGTGTGTGTGTGTGTGTGTGTGTGTGTGTGGATATATATATACACTGACAGACACACACAGACAGGCACTCACACACACATACACACTAAAGGAAATTTTTCTCAACAAACTTTCACATTGATTAACTGAATATATATCTAGTTTGAAACAACTCAATTTTGAATTTCATAATTGTTATGATTTTTGAAATAATAAAGAGAATTTTATAAGTAGAAAAACCTTCATAGTAAATCAATTTAACATTAAAGATTTTATTCAAAAGCAACATTTCATCTTACAAAATTAAAAATAGACTGCAATATTTCAATTTCTGTTCAAATGGAATTTGATTCAATACTCAGATTAGCTGATTTACTATGTGAAAAAATAGTTAATTTAAAACTAGTAAAGTGACTCTATGACATTAAATTGATGTCTGTTTCTCTTAAAACACTTTGAATCTTTCAATTATCAAACTGAATATGTTTCAGTCATTTGTATAATAAATACTTGATTAATGGAAAATGGAACTAACAAAAGAAACTGTTTTAAGTCTAATCATTTTCTCAGATCATAAGACAAAGATCTCCAAATTAAATATAATTAATACCTAATGAATATATTCAGTGAACTCATTAATTTATAGTCAGAACTGACACCATCATGGGTTTCATAGGAAAGACTAAATTAACTTCCCAAGTGTGGAAATCCATACAAATTTGTATATTGCAATAAAAGCTACTAAAATGACTAATTTGTTCTCTGTAAAGAAATACTGACCAATTTATTCTTTTTAACTCCTACAAAGCCTTCTTTAAGTCTTTCCTTTCCAAAGATATAAATCATTGGCTAAAAATAAATAAATAAATCAGTCTTTGTAGCATAAAACTCTACTCTGCTTTCTGTATTGGATTACTTGTAAGGTTATTCAGTCCCTCTGTAACTCTTCGATTGTCTATTCTGTTTCAAATTGTTCATTGCATGACTGGTTCTGAATGCAAGCTATATGATCACATTCTAATATAGCCAAATATTCTTTGTTCCTTTTCCAATATAGGAGAATAGTAAAGCTGAAAGCAGTTAATTTATATTCGACTCAGTATATTCAACCATCAGATAAACATCTTTAATTCATTTATTCAGACAGAGCTATAAAATTTCGTCAAAAGTGAGTATTGTTCTTCCTGGTAGGAAGGAAAAAAAAAAAAAAAAAAAAAAAA
>NC_068994.1:36203879-36206610 GCF_001194135.2 Octopus bimaculoides | reverse complement strand
TGTGTGTGTGTGTGTGTGTGTGTGTGTGTGTGTGTGTGTGTGTGTGTGTGTGTGTGTGTGTGTGTATATATATATATATATATATATATATACACACACACACACTAAAATACAGTCTTGTAAAATTGGGAGTATTTGTACATACACAAAGTAGAATATATTCCAGTAAAATTGTAAGGACTGTAAAATATGAACTATGTAAAAATATGTATCTGTCTATCTATCTATTAATATACATGCCTACCTGGACAAGTGTTTACATACACACATAAACACACATACATACAACATATCAAAGTAATAATGGCCTATATAATCTTGGTTGGTTGGTTGGTTGGTTGGTTTCTTCAGCTACATTTCACGACACTTAGAGTGAGGTAGAGAGAAAGAGATTTGACATAAGAGATGCAGGATTAGTGTACATATCAGGCTTTATGGCAACCAACAAGTAACAAAATGCTACACTCATTTGGGATTTAAAGACAAAAGAAGAGAAGGTGGAAAGGAAATAAATGACAGAGTAACTAGTTAATTTATGAAGTTAGCATCATAGAAAATAAGTCATTCATTACGATAAAGGAAAGGTATATGTAAAGATAATAGCAAATTGGCAACTCATTTCAAGTCAATCTTTCTTAAACTTTCAAACAGTATTTTTATTTACATTTCAAAATGTGTTAGTAATCTGTAAACTATTTCTATAGGCACAGGCATGGCTGTTTGGTAAAAAGCTTTTTCTTAATAACTGGTTCTGGGTTCAGTCCCACTGCATGGCACCTTGTACAAGTGTCACCTTGTGCAAGTGACTTCTACTATAGCCTCGGGATGACCAAAGCCTTGTGAGAAGATCTGGTAAACAGAAACTGAAAGAAGCCCATCATATATACACAAATGTATGTGTGTGTGTGTGTGTGTGTGTGTGTGTGATTGTCTGTCTGTGTTTGTCCTACCTCTGCCCTCACCCCCATTGCTTCACAACCAGTGTTGGCATGTTTATGTCCCTGAAACTTAGTGATTCTGCAAAAGTGACCGACAAAATAAGTACCAGGCTTAAAAAAAAAGTTCTGGGGTCAGTTTGTTCAACTAAAACCCTTCAAAGCAGTGTCCCAGCATGGCCACAACCTAGTGACTGAAACAAGGAAAAGATAAAATATGTAAATACATGTGTACACACACGAACACACAGAGGAGGAGGTGAGAGAGAGCCCATCCTTTGTATATCTAAATGTATGTGTGTTTTCATGTACATATAATATATATATATATATATATATATATATATATATATATATAACAGGGGCTTCCTCTACCACTAGAAAATCTATTTAACCCATAGATGGGACCCTGACAGGTACTACCATTCCAGGTCAGAATGGGCCTGGTAGTAATGGTAATTAAGAGATGACTCCATACTCCAGAAATGGAGCCTCACCACTGCATGCAGTTTGATGTCATACCCAGGATATTAAACTGTTATTTCTGACAAAGCCATGAAGAAGGCAGCTCCTCTAGGAGAAAGAGACGCTGACATAAGATTTGCAGTCAAAATAGTACCAGTCATCTTGCAATGCTTGTTACTGGAACCTACTATTGCAATCAAGACACTGGGAAAAGTGTGGTACAAACTTCTGTCACTTAAATCTAATGATGTACAGATGTCTCACTATCATTTCATATCATGATCCATTTTGTGTTTTGTAAAGTCCTATTGTGATGGATGCTTAGGTGCTGCATAATTTGACTGAACCCAAAAACCATGTAGTTGGGGATCAAAATGCTTAACCACATAATCATGTCTGCAACAGTCTGAAGTGGAGAGGAATTCTGAGAGTCATTCTGTTGACTATATAGAGTGTTCCTCTTTTGATTCTAACTTTCTATGGAAACTTTTGATACTACCTATATATGTGTGAATGTGTGAATGTGTGAGTGTGAGTGTGAGTGCGTGCGTGCGTGCGTGCGTGCGTGCGTGCGTGCGTGCGTGCGTGTGTAAAAGGTAAAGACCTCTGTTGATCATGAAGGGCAATGGGATTGCACCTAGAAAGTTACCCTCCAAGGCATAAGTCTCAGCAAGGTTGTTTATGGAAGACCAGCAGTCTCCCATGCATACCAGCTTTCCATCTCCATACCAATGACGTTATCCAAGGGAAAAGCAAAGGCCGGTACAGCTTGGCACCAGTGATGTCGCAACTCATTTCTACATCTGAGTAAACTGGAGCAATGTGAAATAAAGTGTCTTGCTCAAGAACACAACACACAGCCCGGTTTGAGAATCAAACTCACTGAGCCATGTGCATCTTTTATTTTTTACTTGTTTCATTTATCAGACTGCAGCCATGCTAGGGTACCACCTTCAAGAACTTTTAGTCAAATGAATCAGCCCTAGTATTTATATCTTTTTTTTAAGAATGGTACTTACAGGGATGTAAGCACACCAACACTGGTTGTCAAGTTGTGGTGGAGGATAAACACAAAGACACACACACACACACACATATATATATATATATATATATATATATATATACATACATACATACATACATACATATGATGAGCTTCTTTCCATCTACCAAATTTACTGAAAGTGTTATGCAGTGGGACTGAACTTGAAACCACGTGATTGGGAAGCAAGCTTCTTGCCATGCAGTGTGTATTGTGTGTTGTGTGTGTGAGAGAGAGAGAGAGAGAGAGAGAGAGAGAGAGAAAGAGAGAGAGAGAGAAAAAGAGA
>NC_068994.1:36202676-36203869 GCF_001194135.2 Octopus bimaculoides | reverse complement strand
GAGAGAGAGAGAGAGAGAAAGAGAGAGAGAGAGAAAAAGAGAGAGAGAGAGAAAACGAGAGAGATAGAGAGAGAATATCATCATTTTCCTACTTGAATTACTGAAATTTGGATATGCAAAATTTCAAGAAAAGTTTTGTTTATTTATATATTTCTGTTTGTAGGGTGTTTTTGTGTAGTGTGTGTGTTTTACCTGCTTCCTTTTTTTATTATCTTACTTTACTTGCAAGCCTTATTTTCTTTATACTGTCACTTAAACATTTCACAAGATAGTCATATGCAGTCAAGTGCATCAATAATTATAGGTATGAATGTGAATTTATAGCTCAGGTAGAGAAGTTACAGATCGCAAAGTAATTGGCCATAAATACTCTCCTTCTCATTGATTTTGGAAGAAATATTCACATATGCAGGGCAGCTAACCTCTATGATTGTACAAGATGATTCTTTTCTATCCCAGATATCTATATCAAGGCTATTATGCTTAGGCTTCATAGAAATTTTAATGAGGTTGTTCCACTAATGTTCATTCTGGTGTTATGTATGTATTTAACCCCAGAGCTATTCTCTATATTTATACCAGAGCACTTTTTACTCTGTTTAGAATTGTTTTGTTTCTGCAACATCCTGCTACAATGGGAGCCAGGACCTCTATAGTGTGGAACACCTGCTTATTATGTGTAATATCTGCTATAAAAATCTGACCTAATCAACAGTTTTAGTAGCTTCTGAAGGGTTTAAGAGCTTCACTATCTCTTTTGTACATCAGATATTTCACTGCTATCTGCTGCTCTTCAATTGCAAAAGCATTACCTTTGAAATGTGACATTGTGTAACAGCCACAAGTTCAAAATACCCATGTACAATCTTTTTTGTAATATGCAGAATTTTTCACCTCCAAGTTTTTGCTGAGGAGTGCTAACCCAGCAATTCTGGGCTTGCAAGGGAGGTTATCAAGAAGTGAGCATTACCAATCCACGAGATATTGTTGTCTTGACTTATTTATTTTTCCTGTCATACTGTGTGATTGATATATATATATACATATATATATTTACATATATATATATATATATATATATATATATGACACTCAAAAGCTGTCTGAATTTTCCTCACTGTTTTCTTTTAATATAGAACTTAAATTAGTGTCAGGATATAGCAGATTTTAATATGTATGGAATGGATTTTTTA